>NC_064622.1:236025880-236328911 GCF_023898315.1 Schistocerca nitens
ATAGGATGGAGCCTTTCAAATTTCCTCTTAGCCTCAGTGTAGGTCAGTCAATGCCGGGTCTTGTATTCAAAGATTTTACTCTCCTTCTGTAAAATCCTGCAGTCTGGGGAGCAAGATGAATGATGCCCTCCACAGTTGACACAGATGGGAGGCGAGTCATACAGAGAATTGGGGCAAAGGACGTCCACAAATCTCGACAGGTGATGCAGGAAGTAGAGGGGAAGACATATGGCTGTAATTCCAGCACTTAAAGCACCGCATTGGGTTAGGGGTACATGGCTTGACGTCACAGTGGTAGACCACCACCTTGACCTCCTCGGGTAATGTGTCACTCTCGTATGCCAAGATAGAGGCGCCAATGTGAACCTGATTATCTGTCGGACCCCGATGGATGCACGGAAAAAATGAACACCTCGCCGCTCTAAATTGGCGAGCAGCTTGTCGTCAGACTGCAAAAGAAGGTCCATATTTAATCCCTTATGGGGAGTGATAGAAACAGAAACATCCCACAGCTTGTCACAAGCATGTAATGCCCGTGACTGGGCAGAGAATGCTATTTTTATCCAGACTGACCCTGTCTACATTTTGGAAAATCCCTCCACCTCCCCAAACCTCTCTTCTAAATACTCTACATAAAAACTAATGCTTCATCCACACAAAGGATTCCCAATCAGCTCTCATACATATTAGTTACTGGAGTGAATAGGATTCGCTGCCACCCTTAGCCTGGCGTTCCTTCCATGGTGTAGCCAGGGATGGGAAAGATTTGGGGCCATACTTACCTGCATTAAACTGAGCCCGTGAACCCTTAGAGGCTGCTGGTGTTTGACCACCAGTAAGATATGATGTACTACGCTTCATGGCATGTCATCTGCCCTGATGTCACCCACTCCGACAAGGGGCCTCGACACAGGCGACACTCAGCCACAGAAAAAGCCACCTGGCAGGAAGGGCATTGCCGGGAGTCCCGATGCCCCAGGGTGACGGGAATCTATGCCTTGGCATACGTGGGAAGTTAACGGCACAAGCATCAGCAGAGCAATCCCTGTGACTTCAGGGAGCTACAAACAACACGGTACATGGCGGCCCCACCACAGCGGACTGGCTACCATGCTCGATATGAAGTCCAAAGAAGTCCATGGCCATCGTCGGTGCAGAATACGAAGCAACATAGTGGATGGAGGAAAACGCACACAGGAAGATGTCCTCGCCCAACAGATGGAGAATGAGCAGAAATGCAAAGCCACGATAATAAATGATGCTGAAGATCTCAGTGGACGATGGACACGATGCCCCATGTTCGGCGCCCTTATCCAATTGGCTCGCTCTTCGTGAAAATTTAGAAAAATGGAGGTCAAATCCTACACGGGATCATCACATAAAATCCGAAACGTTTGAGACCCCTCTTAGTCGCATTTACGACAGGCAGGAATACCTTGGGCCTTTTCTAACCCCTGGACCCACAGGGGGGAAACGTCGTTAAAATTGCTGAAAATATCACGCGGTGGCAATAATTTCACAGCAAACCAAGCACAACGGGTCACGTTTGCGAAAACTGCCACTTCCATCTGACTATGTGTCGCGATACACTACAGCAACTTCATCGTAGACGAATTCGTGTATCTTTCCAATCATCGTTTTTCGTTCCTCTTTAAAATTCATTCTATACACATGCAACTTGTAGACGAATAAGCGCAACGTTAATTTAAGTACACATTGGAAAACGCGTAGCTATGTTCTACGGACAGCGATAGACAAATGAAGAACAAAAATAAGAATAACAATAGCATTTCGAACATGAGGCGCGAAAGTGTCAAACGACGACGCTATCCACCGGGCCATCGGTTCCACAATGTTGACTAGCTAAAGCGTACACAAATTACCTCTAAAACTTTGACCGTTTTTCAGGAACGGTAGAATATACAGTATGTGGATGAGCTGAGACACGTATTCGCTTATTATAACTCCTCTTCCAACAAGCGAAAATTTAAGAAATTCGGGTTAGAACACTTGCCGTGTTCTCGTGGGTCTGAGATATTTCACTGTGTGAAAATGTGGAACATATAACCGCTAAACAAGCTATTAGAGATCTGGACGAAGATAAGATACTCATAAGACAAGTGATCCAGTTAATGAAACTAATGGTTCTAACTTCTTCCACATTTTATTTCTGTGACATGCTACGTAAAAAAAAATTATGCCAAGCTCATATAGCGACATGCTTCTCGGACACTCGTTTTGCCTTCGGAGGGCCATTCTCATTCACTTCCGCTATTTGTAGACGTCCGGATATTTTGGCTCACCAGAAGCTTATCTCAACGACTTGAGAAGATGTACGGCAGGAAGGGATCTTTGTCTGTCAAGAAGACAGCGTTTTTGGCTTTTCATAGTTCATTCGTGTTCATATGACGTATGATCAAGGAAGTAAACTTTACAGCTGCATTAGATGAAAATTGAAAAGAAAGCGTGAAAAGCAACGGTCCAGTAGCTACAACCGTTTTAATACAAGTTATTAATTAATGGAGGTCGAATGTGAATTACTAGTGAAGCCACAATTAAAGCTGAATACGTACGTCAGTGATTTACACGACTTGACTAGACCTAAGGAAGCCTGCGTCTCCAATCGACGACAAGGTCAACCAGGAGAGCTTGAATAGAGACCATGGAACTGATGTGATTAGTTTCCCTATATCTGGGCATTTTCTGCTCCTTCTTAATGGCCACCACTACACGGTCCCTCGTGGCACCTATTCATCGCTTTGTAAGACGACGTCTCTTCTGAGTACGGAACAGTCAGCGTGGCACATACGCCGCTGTATCCTAGTTAATCCCATGTGCGACACTCTTCTCCCATGCCATATGATTCACATATTGGCCCTTACATGGATCAGGTATTCGGTCAATATGTATGTGGTACTTGGCGTACTGTTTTCCAATCGAGGGTAAAATACTTAATCAGAGCAGACTGAAAAAAGTGTATTTGATGAATACTATTTCCTGACGCAGGCCAGGCTGTCGTC
This sequence comes from Schistocerca nitens, assembly GCF_023898315.1. Taxonomy (NCBI): domain Eukaryota; kingdom Metazoa; phylum Arthropoda; class Insecta; order Orthoptera; family Acrididae; genus Schistocerca; species Schistocerca nitens. Next base: position 236,028,901 of record NC_064622.1, read on the forward strand.
GTTGTTCGTGTAGGAAAAAAGTCCAATGCGCAAATACTAAATATCATAGTGCTGTCTGTCACATTAAAATCCTCAGCAAAGCCCGAAAACCACGTCCTAGACACAGATTTCAGCTACGTCGTGAGATATTAGAAGCAGAGAAGGGGCAGCGAGTATCGAACACAACGTACCCGTAGTTGTTATCACTGGAGCTTATTCATTACCGTGGATGTGACTCACCCACGAGTATCGCCCAGCTAATCTGATGTGGTTAGTGTGCCCCGGAGACAAATGTTTACCTATCGTAACCTCGTAGCTGGGTTCAGCAGGTGCAGATAGGTGCATTTGGTTGAACCCTCTTTGTTGTTGTGGTTAGCTGACTGCTGTTTTACGTGATGACTGGGTGTTGTGTGATGTCCTTAGGTTAGTTAGGTTTAAGTAGTTCTAGGGGACTGATGACCATAGATGTTAAGTCCTATAGTGCTCAGAGCCATTTGAACCATTTTGACTGCTGTTTTACATATTCTGCCCGTAATAATTACTCGGCATTTCAATCGAGGTTGGCGTAGCTTCTCTTCCGAACTGACTCAGTTTCTCCATAACTTCTTTTGAGTGTATGGCCGGGTTGGAAGGAGCATGTACTATGTTGGTAACTACTGTATACGGGTATGGTAAGGTAACGGTTTAGTTAGCGGATTCTTATTCGTTCTGATTCCAGTTAGTACCGTGTTCACACGATTTGTATGCCACTTGGCATTGATTCACTAAACTGTAGTCTGTTTGTGTAACTTGACAGAGTTAAACTAAACTACAGTCTGCTGAGGAAGTCTTCCGTGACTACGGCATTGTACATTTCTCATTTATGAATTTCCTGTCGAAAAATGGTTCAAATGGCTCTGAGCACTATGCGACTTAACATCTATGGTCATCAGTCCCCTAGAACTTAGAACTACTTAAACCTAACTAACCTAAGGACATCACACAACACCCAGCCATCACGAGGCAGAGAAAATCCCTGACCCCGCCGGGAATCGAACCCGGGAACCCGGGCGTGGGAAGCGAGAACGCTACCGCACGACCACGAGATGCGGGCTTCCTGTCGAATTTTCGGATAATAGCTCCAAATTTTTCGGCAGACGTTGCAGTGACTACTACTACTGCTGTTCTGCATTCATCAGTGTCTACAGTGAGGCTGTTACGAAACGCAGATGATTGCAGTTTGTAATCGAAGAGAGTTTGTGAGTTTGTCGGCTTGTTTTGGATATGTTCATTAAAAATGACAAAGGGCGATTAATGGGCAAATGAGTAGGACCAAAGGAGAGGTACTCCTTTACAGTCACGCTCAGCTAAGTAAAAATGATAAGCCTTTCTTGTTCGAAAAGAAATACAACCATCTTGCAACCGCAATAGGACTGCAGCATAAATCAGAGCGCGTACGTGTCATCAGAATTAAAGAGATTCACTCTTCGTAAAGAGAATAGATGTAATTCTTGAAGCTTTGAAAGAAAGTCGAGAGATATGGCATCATAACCAAGATATAGGTCATTGTAACGTTGGGAATCCCGCAGTGATATTGTAAGCAGATTCCTAGTGGATGTATCGTAACATTTCTCCTTATAATATGTTACGAAATGGCACATATCTGTATCGTTTCGATCACTGTCATTAGCGTTCGTGTAGTGCAATATTACGTACTGTATATAGGCTTCAGTGTGTGATTATAAAAAAACTCTGATTCTTCGCGTTATTAAGTAAACTAGCCATCGTCGACATTTAGTGTGCGATTGTGATACACCATGAGCGGCGTTCTTGCGCCCAAACGTTTCAATGTGCTTCAACTGAGTAGCACTGAAGGGGCAGTTTACTACATGGCTGTTCTTGCGCACTACCAGAATATGTTGAGTACAGGGTGTAACTCAAATGGAACTCGACTGATGTTGCAAACCAGTTCTTTTTAGTTGGCTTCATTTTAGGAACCATTTGACTGCACAGGCATCGGCATCTGCTCTCTCCACTTTTCAAAATATTTCTTATTTTTCCCTCGGGACTGGGGGAAAGGATCGGTCCTAAACTACACCTCCATTTCGGATGAGTTGATCCAGCAAGTAGAAACTAGCCACAGAGTAAGGACACAGTTCAGTAACACAAGGAAAAAAGAAAACGGAGCAAAGCAAACGGTCGTGCACTAATATACATGATAATGATTAACACAGCGAGGAATGTAGTCTCTCTATGTTGAAGTATAGTAAATAATAAGTACTACTACCATTCGCCTATAATTTTGTCGATCTTCTTTCAATCCACAGATGTGCTCGGAGCTTACACTGAGGAAATTTTTTCCAGTTACGGGTCGAGTAACAGTATCGTCCTGAAGCTTCTTCGGCTTGTTGACTAAGGAATTGAAAGAACGAAATGATGTAACTTTTAACACCACACAGCCCTTCTATTCTGTGAGAGAACACCCACGTAGCCGGCGAAGCGTTTACGGATTCAAGCTGAATTCTAGATGAACTATGTACGAATTCTCTTTGTCCATCCCGAATTAGAACACCTGCTTTCTCCCTAACCGCTTAAAGCGAATGTTGGCCTGTTACTTCGGAAAGAGCACGGTTGATTTCAGCCTCCTACCCAGAATCGTACTGTATCTTTAATGACATCCTCCAAGCAGAATGCTAAGCTCTTGTCTTCCTTCCTTGAAAAGTGCCATGGAATTGACCAATCTTAATGTAACAGTAAAATGATGGATCACCGTGGACGATGTTACGTGCTATCGCTTCATGAAACATTGTGTAGAGCGTATTGTTTTAACACGGTACATCTTAAAAAGTTCTGGTGATTGGAAAGTTTACGTGATTAAAACTTCACAAAAAATGGTTCAAATTGCTCTGAGCACTATGGGACTTAACTGTTGAGGTCATCAGTCCCCTAGAACTTAGAACTACTTAAACCGAAGTAACCTAAGGACATCACACACATCCATTCCCAAGGCAGGATTCGAACCTGCGACCGTAGCGGTCGCGCGGTTCCAAACTGTAGCGCCTAGAACCGCTCGGCCACTCCGGTAGGCACAACTTCACACAAAACTATGCTCTTCAGTTTATTTTCCGTGAATTAGTATATCGACATGTTCAGTTTGTTCTGTAGGTGAAATGCCATCGTGAAGTAGAAACCTAGACTCCGGGAGCAGATAACTTAAGACGACCAAGAATCTCCAGTTTAATCATATTTTTTATATCCGTGTTTCTTAACTGACTGCTGCCGACTTCTGAAAAATATATAGGGGTGGAAAAAAGTGTGAAACACCAAAAACACACCATTTATACCATTCCTCCTGCAAAATAGAGGAAAGTTCAGGTAATGATGAAGGAGGCATCATGCATCCTCCTCTCGAAAGTAGACCATAAAGTATCAGTGATACCGAGATCTATTGGCAGTGGTGGCCATGGGAGGTGCGGAAACTCATGTTCGTATTCACAAAACAGAAGAATGCTGAAGATTACATGGGTAGATCACATAACTAATGAGGAGGTATTGAATAGAATTGGGGAGAAGAGGAGTTTGGGGCACAACTTGACTAGAAGAAGGGATCGGTTGGTAGCACATGTTCTGAGGCATCAAGGGATCACCAGTTTAGTACTGAATGCCAGCGTGGAGGGTAAAAATCATAGAGGGAGACCAAGCGATGAATATACTAAGCAGATTCAGAAGGATGTAGGCTGCAGTACGTACTGAGAGATGAAGCAGCTTGCACAGGATACAGTAGCATGGAGAACTCCATCAAACCAGTCTCGGAACTGAAGACCACAACAACAACAACAACAACAACAACAACATTCACAAAACCAGACCTGGTCGATGCGAGATGTATGATAGGAGCACTGTCATTTTGGAACGCAGTACATTAACATTGGGGAGCAATCATTGCACTATGATACGAACCTGATCAACCAGACAGGCCACATAACGCTTGGCAGTAATTTGATCTTACAGAGAAACAATGGGGTGCAGGGTGTACCACGTTGTGGCAGCTCAAATCATCACCAGAAACGTACCATGTTTCACCCTTGGGACGTAAACCCGGCCATATGTTGCATACAGTGTGAAAGAAGACTGATTCGATAAAACTACTTCCTTTCACTGCCCTAGAGAGCATGTTTTATGGCTTCGGCACCATGTTTCTCCATTACGGGAATTTAGGTCACTGGTGAGTGATTCAGGAATTCCAGCTCGCACTGCAACTCGCAGCTTCTTTTAGTACTGACGGGGTTCGAAGGCGTGATATTCAGTTCTGCAGTCACTTCCACAGCTGCAGTCGTGTTATTTTTCGTCACAATCCTCTTCAATAAGGATTTTTGTTATCACTCAACACACACTTTCGTCCACTTTGTGAATTATCGGATAATGTTTTCCACTTTACCTGTAGGCTGTATAAATCATCGATACAATGCCTCTTGAAACTACAAACTACTTTGTTCATATCCACCACACGAGGACCAAGAGATTGCCCACGTTCAACTTCAACGTATCTCCAACATAATGCACTCACAACTACACATAACACCGCTCTTGCCTCGCATGCCGCCTCCAACGTGTTGAGAACATAGCACAGGTGCCGTTCATGGTAACATACAACAGCGAAACTTGCAGGCATGACTAGCACTGCGTTTATTGCAGACGTCTGGTAATACGGTGTTCAGATCAGCGGCTAAGTTTCTGAGTAATACACCGAAGCTTCAAAGAAACTAGGTTAGGCTTGCGCATTCAAATACAGAGAAGTGCAAACAAGCAGAATACGGTACTTGAGTCGCCAACGTCTACATAAGACAACAAGTGTCTGCCGCAGTTGTTAGATCGGTTACTACTGCTAAAATGGCAGGTTATTAAGATTTAAGTGAGTTTGAACGTGATGTAATAGTCGGCGCACGAGCGACGGGACATAATATCTCCGAGGTAGCGATGAAGTGGAGATTTTCCCGTATGACCGTTTCATGAGTGTACTGTCAATATCAAGAACACGGTAAAACATCAAGCCTCTGACATCGCTGTTGCCAGAAGAAGATCCTGCAAGAATGGGATCTACGACGACTGAACAGAATCACTCAACGTGACAGAAGTGCAACCCTTCCACAAACTGCTGCAGATTTAAGTGCCGGGACATCAACAAGTGTCAACGAAACATAATCGAAATGGGATTTCAGAGCCGAAGGCCCACTCCTATACCCTTCATGACTACACGACACAAAGCTTTACGTGTCGCCTGGGCCCGTCAGCACCGACACTGGATTGTTTATGACTGGAACCATGTTGCCCGGTCGGACGAGTCTCGTTTCAAATTGCATCGAGCGGATGGACGTGTACGGGTATGGAGATAACCGTGGGTTCAGTGTGGCTCGGCGGTGGGATGAGTGGACTCAATACCCTCCCACGCGACAGAAAGCGATAACATATGAGATGACAATCAGAATAAGATTAGGAAACCCAAACCTCATTTCTCAAAATAAAAAGTGCCACCACAGCATATCTTAATATAAGGCACCAAAGAGCAATAGGCTTTCCATGTGCCCGCCTAACTCCCTAAGGGTGAGGAATGAAAGATGGAAGGAAAGAAAAAAAATGTAGGCAGTTGTGGGGTTGTGTACCACCGAGGCTACGGAGGGGACGAAGCCTCTCCGTCTCTACTAGGTCCCCAGTTCAGTACAGTACACACCCTACGGGTATGGAGACAACATTATGGATCCATGGAACTCTGCATGTCAGCAGGGGACTCTTCAAGCTGGTGGAGACCCTGTAATGGTGTGAGACGCTGCAACTGGAGTGAAATGCAACCTCCAATTCGTTTAAATACGACTCTGACAGGTGACACGTACGTAATCATCCAGTCTGATCACTTGCGTCGCTTGATGTTCATTGTGTATTCTGACGGACTTGGGAAATTCCAGAAGGACAGTACGACACCCCAAACCTCCAGAATCGCTACAAAGTGGCTCCAGAAACTGTTCCGAGTTTAATCAGTTCCACTGGCCACCAAACTACCCAAAAATGTATATTATTGAACATATCTTGGATGGCTTGCAACGTGATGTTCAAAGAGATGTCCAATGCCTCTTACTCTTACCGATTTATGGACAACCCTACAAGATTTATGGTGTCAATTCCTTCCACCTCTACTTCAGACAGTAGTCGAGTCCACGCCACGTTCTGTTGCGGCACTTCTACGTGCTCGCGAGGACCTACACAATATTAGGCAGGTGAACCAGTTTCTTTGGCTCTTCAGTGTCTATGGCCTCTTTGTATCCGAGGCACGAAGAACCGAAATAAATTAAGAAAAATGCTTTTCTAAACAGCAGTAATGGATAAAGTATGTAAATCACAGTTACAGGTCGTTATGTACTGGTTGGAGGTGCACGAATTTGTCACATTACAACAGCAGGGCGCGAGCGTAATTTCTGCCAGAGCAAATGCAATTATCGAACATTTCAAATAATTTACGGATGTATTCGTGCTTAATGTTACACTACGTCAAGCTAAATGCTTTTATATGCATAGTTGATCCCGATAACGAGCGACATTTTTTGACCTGCATGGAATTGATAAAACTACTAACTCTGACATATTTATTTCATTCAGGGCAATAAAAGATGAATGAGCACTGAGTGTTTTGATATCCATTCGAATTCAGTTGTGAAAGTCGAAGAATTTACTGTCAAAGCTAATTTTTATTTTGCTGTTACTGAAGCAACCTCTGGTATAGTGTTCGTATGTTGCAAACCGCCTGGTTTATAATTGCTAGATTTTTTCAGTTTCACTTATTCTGCAACTATGGAAGCGATAAGGATTGCTTGCTCAGCATTGCCATGAGCTACCGCCTTTGTTGCAGAAGTTGTCGACCAGCACACCGTAACACAGTGTAAGATCCGGGACGCAGTTCGGCTGTACTGTATTTCTTTATTACTAGTGAATTCTGCAATATCTGACATTGTCTCCAAGTCCTGTATCTTTTACGGGCTGCCGTCATATTAACAAATGGTCAGGGACTGTTCCTTAGTTTCAAGAGTTAGTAGAACAGTTCTCGTGTCCTAATTAGTCTCTAAGAATCTGCGGCACTGAAAGCTATGACTGTAGTACCAGAAAAATTCAGTTTGCCAGTCTGCTGGAGAATCTTCCAATCGTAGCGTGAGCACAGTAACGCTTTAATAGGTTCCTTAGGACAGTATAACGCTAAACTCGAGCGACACAGTATGATGGAGAACCTCCCGTTTATGTTCTATTCTCTCATTAGAGAAACATTTCTCTCTCAGACAGAATGGCACGTTCTCTTTACGATTCATGAGTGCTGTGTCTTCCGTATCTACACTCCTGGAAATTCAAATAAGAACACCGTGAATTCATTGTCCCAGGAAGGGGAAACTTTATTGACACATTCCTGGGGTCAGATACATCACATGATCACACTGACAGAACCACAGGCACATAGACACAGGCAACAGAGCATGCACAATGTCGGCACTAGTACAGTGTATATCCACCTTTCGCAGCAATGCAGGCTGCTATTCTCCCATGGAGACGATCGTAGAGATGCTGGATGTAGTCCTGTGGAACGGCTTGCCATGCCATTTCCACCTGGCGCCTCAGTTGGACCAGCGTTCGTGCTGGACGTGCAGACCGCGTGAGACGACGCTTCATCCAATCCCAAACATGCTCAATGGGCGACAGATCCGGAGATCTTGCTGGCCAGGGTAGTTGACTTACACCTTCTAGAGCACGTTGGGTGGCACGGGATACATGCGGACGTGCATTGTCCTGTTGGAACAGCAAGTTCCCTTGCCGGTCTAGGAATGGTAGAACGATGGGTTCGATGACGGTTTGGATGTACCGTGCACTATTCAGTGTCCCCTCGACGATCACCAGTGGTATACGGCCAGTGTAGGAGATGGCTCCCCACACCATGATGCCGGGTGTTGGCCCTGTGTGCCTCGGTCGTATGCAGTCCTGATTGTGGCGCTCACCTGCACGGCGCCAAACACGCATACGACCATCATTGGCACCAAGGCAGAAGCGACTCTCATCGCTGAAGACGACACGTCTCCATTCGTCCCTCCATTCACGCCTGTCGCGACACTACTGGAGGCGGGCTGCACGATGTTGGGGCGTGAGCGGAAGACGGCCTAACGGTGTGCGGGACCGTAGCCCAGCTTCATGGAGACGGTTGCGAATGGTCCTCGCCGATACCCCAGGAGCAACAGTGTCCCTAATTTGCTGGGAAGTGGCGGTGCGGTCCCCTACGGCACTGCGTAGGATCCTTCGGTCTTGGCGTGCATCCGTGCGTCGCTGCGGTCCGGTCCCAGGTCGACGGGCACGTGCACCTTCCGCCGACCACTGGCGACAACATCGATGTACTGTGGAGACCTCACGCCCCACGTGTTGAGCAATTCGGCGGTACGTCCACCCGGCCTCCCGCATGCCCACTATATGCCCTCGCTCAAAGTCCGTCAAATGCACATACGGTTCACGTCCACGCTGTCGCGGCATGCTACCAGTGTTAAAGACTGCGATGGAGCTCCGTATGCCACGGCAAACTGGCTGACACTGACGGCGGCGGTGCACAAATGCTGCGCAGCTAGCGCCATTCGACGGCCAACACCGCGGTTCCTGGTGTGTCCGCTGTGCCGTGCGTGTGATCATTGCTTGTACAGCCCTCTCGCAGTGTCCGGAGCAAGTATGGTGGGTCTGACACACCGGTGTCAATGTGTTCTTTTTTCCATTTCCAGGAGTGTACATACATACTTCTCAACTCACCACATGGGCCACGGCTGTGGGTACCTCGTACAAGTACCAATTGCTCCCTTTCCTGTTCCGCTCGCAAGTGCAGTCACAAAAAACTATTCGCTATGCCTCCTTAAGCGAAATGTACGTTGTCAGTAGTATAAACGTAAAACAGTTAGCCACAGCTTCTGGTTGTCTAAATTTTCTCACTTGCGTTTCGTGCTGAGAACTTCGTCTTCCCTCCGTGGATTCCCGTTTGCTGTTACGGACCATTTCCGCAATACTCGCGTGCTGATCTAACCCACCGGTGAGAAATCTAGCTGCCCGTTCTCAGATTTCCGTCAATGCCTTCCTTCAGTGGAAGCTATTGGGGATCCCATACACTCGATCTGTGCTAACTGTACTCAAGGAAACCTAGCACTAAAGCGGTCTCTTTTGTAGATGTGCTCCACTTTCTGAGATTTCTCCCTATAAACTGCAGTAGACCATTCGCCTTCCCTACTACCAACTTTAAGATTGGTTCAAATGGTTCAAATGGCTCTGAGCTCTATGGGACTCAACTGCTGAGGTCATTAGTCCCCTAGAACTTAGAACTAGTTAAACCTAACTAACCTAAGGACATCACAAACATCCATGCCCGAGGCAGGATTCGAACCTGCGACCGTAGCGGTCATGCGGTTCCAGACTGCAGCGCCTTTAACCGCACGGCCACTTCGGCCGGCCAACTTTAAGATTTCGTTTATTTGGTATCGCTTTGCAACGTTATGTCTAAATACCTATTCGAAGCAGGACATTATTAATACTGTATTCGAACATTACACGATTGTTTTTCCTAATCATCTGCATTTACTTACTCTATTTTTACACTTAGAGCAAGCTCCATTCTTTATTCCAAAAAGAAATTCCTTCTTAGGATTTGCGTGCCAACCCTCCTCTTTTTTCAAAAATGTTCAAATGTGTGCGAAATCTTGTGGGACTTAACTGCTAAGTCCATCAGCTCCTAAGCTTACACACTACTTAACCTAAATTATCCTAAGGACAAACAAACACACCCGTGACCGAGGGAAGACTCTAACCTCCGCCGGGACCAACCACACAATCTATGACTGCAGCGCCCCGACCGTTCGGCCAATCCCGCGCGGCCAGTCTTTTTTCAGCCAAGAGAAGTTTCATAGGAACTAACAATGACGCATAAGAGTCCAGTCTTGATTCTGCCTTTCTCCAACTATGAGGATTAATCATTGGGAATCACAAAAAGCAGTGGCCATCAACTTACCAGCTGACTAAATGTTGTTTACTTTCTTCAGTGCACTTTCACCAGCCTTTGTCCATTGTTTTGACTGACGTTTTGGCTCTGGTGTCTAACGGATCCAGGTTTCGTAGCAGTCACAAATCAGAGCAAAAAATCCAGCGGATTGCGATTTAACATCGCCAGACACTGTGCTGAAATGCTGTACCGCGTGCACTTTTGATCGACGTTAAGCAGTTGCGCCTCCTACTACACACAGCTTTATCCAGCGAATCTCCGTGCAGGATATTATGCACTCGATCAGTTGAGATGCATACAGTCTTAGCTATTTCACGAATTTTTCTTCGGCAGTCTTGCATTAACATATCTACATCTACATTTATATTCCGCAAGCCACCCAACGGTGTGTGGCGGAGGGCACTTTACGTGCCACTGTCATTACCTCCCTTTCCTGTTCCAGTCGCGTATGGTTCGCGGGAAGAACAACTGCCGAAAAGCCTCCGTGCGCGCTCGAATCTCTAATTTTACATTCGTGATCTCCTCGAGAGGTAAAATAGGGGGAAGCAATATATTCGACACCTCATCCAGAAACGCACTGTAACAACAACAACTGTACATATAATAATTTTTTCTCCTGATTTTCGATAAAATAGTGTAAGCAATGTTTTGATTTCATTTCTTTTTCTTTTCGTGTCATTATGTTAAAGAAACTGTAAGCAACTTTCGATGTGAATATTAATATTTATGTCAAATTTCAAGCAATGCTATAACAGAATTGAAGTGTAACCCATGTTGAATCTATTGTAACATGTTTAAAATAGTAATTGTGCGTCTGGTCCATACGTAGGCAATGTATTAGGATATGTGGAATGTAAAACCTTTGGTGAATACCCTGTCTGTAGGGGAGCGGTAAAAGGTGGATGGCAGGCGAGCGCGGGAAAATGCACACGGGCGCGGCACGGCATAACGGGCTCAGCAATATAGTCGGAGTTGGGCATCGGTCTGAAAAACACGTTCTGGATCGAGGAGGCTCTCCTGCAAAACGTGATTTCATTGAGCCTCGGATGTGCCGTTTCCGACGACTACACAGCATGGCTATATTCTATAGGCACTAAACGGAAAAGGATTGCGACGCTAAGAAGAAGCAAAGTGCCAATACACCAAGAGCCATAGCTGTGATTGTATGTGTGCTGTGCGCCTCGCCATCTCGCCGCCCGCCAACCGCCGCACCGACACGAACAGGTTGAATCTTTAGAATTGTATTCGTGTGGACCAGTGTTAATTTTGTTCCTGACTGTTCAATAACAACTTAACTTTTACCAGAATTGTCCTATCAATTAATTATCCTTATCACTAACCTAGACAGGGTCCTTTCCACATGTTGTGCAATCCGAGTGTCCCGAAATGAAGATTTAAAGTTTATGTTAATAAGAATTACCTCCAGACCTATCTATGCTAGAAAGATGTTTAAGGAGCTTTATTGTTAATGAAAATATAAGCAAAGAACAAAGGTCTGACAAAGTTGGAAGATAATTTTGGAATTGGTTTAGTAATGAAGCTTAATTAATTTCAGACAAAAATTAATGGTAGTTAAATGAGGAAGTAATAAGACAAAAAGAGTAGTAACTCATATACTGTAAATCTTGAGTGCTTAATGCTTCCAATAGTTAATAGTTTCAACACAGTGATCATAACAGTTTCAGGGTCCCCCCCCCCCCCCCCAGCACTCTTTTCTTTTCTATTCATTTAAATCCTGAAGTGTACTGAACTGATTTGACCAGCAAAGTTAAAGTCAATACAAAACCTAAATTTATCAGTGTTTTACCCTTATTAAAATTGACATTGTATGTGTGTTTCAAAAGTGCTATTTCTAGGGTAACCTATGCCCGATTTCAGTCGGATCAATAAACAAAACGCAGTTTGTAGTAATCATTATAGTGTAATGTTGTGTATTTATAGCTTGTCCAAATTAGTACAGAAAGGGATAATATTAGTTCAGTAGATTTTTCTGGTTCTAAAATTTTCCATATAATGCAGTATTACTACGTGTTGTTATGCTTGTACGTACATCCACTTGTACAAGGGAAAAACTCACTTAATGCCTAATTAGGCTGGCGACCGTATTATTAACAGTTGGTAGCATCTGCTGTGTATGTTTCTTGCCCGTCCTAACGTGTAGTTGCACTTTAGACTTGCTTGACGTATCATTGTTGTTACTGAGTGGGTGTAAGTCTGATTTGGCCTCCATTCAGGTACACGCGGTCAACATATTTACTAAAATCCTTTCTTATAAGGTGAAGCCCGTCAACTTACCATAGTACAGGCTTTAAAGAGTTAACGTACGCCCGAGCGTATAGGTTACAAGTGGCTTCCCGGTGACAGGACATCCAGTTGTTGTCGGTCACAAATTAAAGTGAATACCGAACAGTGGATGTTCAGTGGCTCGAATTGCAATAATAGTTAGTAAAGTAAATAGCAGTGAACGTCAAGTACGATAGTGTGGTGTAATTTGCGTTCGAAACAGTAGATGTGCCGAGCGTAATGGAAAATGCGGCTGGCAGTAGCAGGAGTTTACGCGGCCAGATAACAGATGGCGTTAGCGGAAGACAATTGGCGTACATACAATATCAAGAACACGTTAACGAACAGATTGAAATGTCGAGATCGTCTCGAACACAGCAAGGGATAAAACAGGAAGTAGAGGGTGACTTTGTAGATGATAGTGGGTATGTGAATGAATCCACTGACATGTTTGGTTCACCACAGATAAAGAAAGAACCAAAAGAAACTTCTGAAGTAGGATCGGAACACACAGATTCCGTAGAACAAAACAGTGTGAAAATTTTAAGCATGAACGATTTATTTGAACAATTAACCAAACAAATTGCAGGACAGAATGATCAGCTTCAAAAACAAGTCGGTAGTCAGGTTAATCAGCTTAAAACACACGTTGCCGAGCAGCTCAAAATACAAAGTAATCAGCTCAAAGCACAGAACGAGCAGCTTAAAACACACGTTGACGAGCAGCTTAAAAAACAAGTTGGTCAAATTAAAGCACAGGTCGAAGATCAAGGAATTAAAATTAGTAAACAAATAGAACAGGTAGAACAAAAAGTGGGTAATTTAAGTTCTGTGGTAAATACTATGAAATTTGAAATTGACACCATTAACAAATATATGGATACTATGCAGGGGGAAATTGGTAACATTAACAGTAGGTTCGATGTTGAAATTCTCAACATCCAAGAGAAAGTAGAGCCTCTGGTTGAAACAAAACTAGTCGAAAAAGTTTTCGGTCTTAAAACTGAAATCGTAAATGAATGTCAACACGGAATCTCACGGTTGAAAAAGGCAGTTTCAGACACTGAAAGAGATTTAGGTGAGAAAGTTACCGGATGTGTACAAAAATGTGAACAAAATACTTCAAAAATTCAAGGTAAAATTTTCGATCTTGAGAGTAAAATTAAAGATAGACCTGATGTTATCTGTAATGGCACACCAATTACGAAGCTGTTAGAAGGTGAGGAACGCTTCGATCCCGCCAAGAAACATAACGGATGGCATCCGTTAGATTTCATCAAAAATTGCGAGAGGATATTTCCTGAACACTTGTCTGATCAGGAAAAGATAAACGTAGTAATTAGCGCCTTAGCAGGTGACGCTAAGCGCTGGGGAATTAATTTGAATACCGAACGAATAACGTTCGAAGAATTTAAGCAAAGGTTTACGGAAGAATATTGGTCCGAACAAAAACAGGATCATTTATGGCGCGAGTTTATCATGGCCAAGCTTCATGATAACAGGGGCAGGAATTCTTTGAAAGATTTCTGCGAATGTTGGTACCGGAAGTTGACGCATTTAAGAGGAAGAAGATCCGATTCAGATATCATATGGGAGCTATATAAAAAGCTTCCAGAAGATTCAAAGAGATACGTGGGAAGCAATCATCGCAGCTTCCAAGCATTCCTCGAAAGGGTCGAAGACGAAGACCATTGGCGCGAAAGTCGTGCCAATTATCAAAATTTTTGTAACCGAAATAACCGTAATAATGACGAGAGAAATGACGGCGAAGGGTTTCGCGTCAATATGATACAGAGAGGTAGAGGTAGAGGCAGAGGAAGAGGAAGCTATCCAGGTCGCGGTAGAGGGTACATCGCGCAAAATAATAACGACGCGGGAAACTGATTTCCGCGAACGTTGCGGGCCAAACGGAAGCGGACAATATATACCGGCCCCGATTTAAGAAAAGTTACCGAACTGACAGTAATGTTATGAGACAGGTTAGAGACAGGCGTGGAACGACGCAACGTGTTGTTGCGAAACAAGCGTCAGGAGCGAGCCAGAATGAGTCATCTCCGACACGCAGAGCGCTACTTGTTAACAGGCGAGTGGAGCATCAGAGGGCAACGGCCCAGCCTAGCAGAACAGCTGTTCAGAGAAAAGCCGCTAGCAATAAGGCAGCATTAGGTACGAACATAGCCGTGAGAGCTGATGAATATATTACGAGTGATAATTCCGTGGCGAAGGAAATAATAGATTAAACTGTGAATACACAGCGAGGTGCGGTTAGAAGTGTTAGCAATAAAGTAAAAGGCGAGAATGAATTAGCGGAAGTAAGTAATTGGCGTGTGCAGATCGACGATCTGTACAAAGGCCTCAAGCAATGTGAGTGAGAGGATTTTAAGAAGGAATATGAGGCAAGGAAGTTAATTAGTAAAAAAGGAGGTAGTAGGGACGTCGATAAGGTGACGTGGCCCAAATTTGAAGAGGAGAGAATAAATAGCGCCGCGCAAAGTACGCGTGCTGGCGATAGGACGAAGGTTAATGATAGGCAGGGATTGGAGGATGAAATCCTTAGCATTGACGAGGAAGTAACTTTTGTTAACAATCCGCCAACAGTACTAGCTGCTACCGAAATGCGCCGTGGAGAAGGGACAGATAATTACCTAAAAGTAATTGAAGTCCACGAGGATTACACGAAATATGAATTAACAGTAGATGTGAGTAAAGCTGATGATGAGGCCGTTTTGCCAAAAGAGGATACTGAGTTAAAATCAAAGCCTGACGATAATGCAGAGGGAGAACTTAGTGCCTGTCTCAGAAAAGCTTTCATGTTAGAAGCTAAAAGCGATCCAGAATGGTCGGATTCTGACGATAATTCAGATGACGAATATTTCGGTATTAGCGAAAATAATGGGGATACAGTTAATTGCGATATTGTATCTAATGATGAAGTTTCAAAACAAAATCCAGATGTTGAGACCGAACAAAGGAAGAAAGAGCCACCGGACGACTCAGTGTTTATTTTACAAATACACTCCTGGAAATTGAAATAAGAACACCGTGAATTCATTGTCCCAGGAAGGGGAAACTTTATTGACACATTCCTGGGGACAGATACATCACACTGACAGAACCACTGGCACATAGACACAGGCAACAGAGCATGCACAATATCGGCACTAGTACAGTGTATATCCACCTTTCGCAGCAATGCAGGCTGCTATTCTCCCATGGAGACGATCGTAGAGATGCTGGATGTAGTCCTGTGGAACGGCTTGCCATGCCATTTCCACCTGGCGCCTCAGTTGGACCAGCGTTCGTGCTGGACGTGCAGACCGCGTGAGACGACGCTTCATCCAGTCCCAAACATGCTCAATGGGGGACAGATCCGGAGATCTTGCTGGCCAGGGTAGTTGACTTACACCTTCTAGAGCACGTTGGGTGGCACGGGATACATGCGGACGTGCATTGTCCTGTTGGAACAGCAAGTTCCCTTGCCGGTCTAGGAATGGTAGAACGATGGGTTCGATGACGGTTTGGATGTACCGTGCACTATTCAGTGTCCCCTCGACGATCACCAGTGGTGTACGGCCAGTGTAGGAGATGGCTCCCCACACCATGATGCCGTGTGTTGGCCCTGTTGTCTCGGTCGTATGCAGTCCCGATTGTGGCGCACACCTGCACGGCGCCAAACACGCATACGACCATCATTGGCACCAAGGCAGAAGCGACTCTCATCGCTGAAGACGACACGTCTCCATTCGTCCCTCCATTCACGCCTGTCGCGACACCACTGCAGGCGGGCTGCACGATGTTGGGGCGTGAGCGGAAGACGGCCTAACGGTGTGCGGGACCGTAGCCCAGCTTCATGGAGACGGTTGCGAATGGTCCTCGCCGATACCCCAGGAGCAACAGTGTCCCTAATTTGCTGGGAAGTGGCGGTGCGGTCCCCTACGGCACTGCGTGGGATCCTACGGTCTTGGCGTGCATCCGTGCGTCGCTGCGGTCCGGTCCCAGGTCGACGGGCACGTGCACCTTCCGCCGACCACTGGCGACAACATCGATGTACAGTGGAGACCTCACGCCCCACGTGTTGAGCAATTCGGCGGTACGTCCACCCGGCTTCCCGCATGCCCACTATACGCCCTCGCTCAAAGTCCGTCAACTGCACATACGGTTCACGTCCACGCTGTCGCGGCATGCTACCAGTGTTCAAGACTGCGATGGATCTCCGTATGCCACGGCAAACTGGCTGACACTGACGGCGGCGGTGCACAAATGCTGCGCAGCTAGCGTCATTCGACGGCCAACACCGCGGTTCCTGGTGTGTCCGCTGTGCCATGCGTGTGATCATTGCTTGTACAGCCCTCTCGCAGTGTCCGGAGCAAGTATGGTGGGTCTGACACACCGGTGTTAACGTGTTCTTTTTTCCATTTCCAGGAGTGTAGTTCAAGTAAGCAAGGACTTTGAACTCCAGAAACCGAAAAAGCCGCCACATATAAATGGTTCACAGGTCAGGAACGTATCTTGGGACAATGTGACAGTCGACCAAGGTGCGTTGCGGTAAAAACAGGAAGGGGCATGATTTAGAGTCTGGGGCAAGTTTATATCGGACTTTGAGACTGTCATTAACACATTACATCATGAAACTACTGGATTCCGACCGGAAGAAATTTTGTTAGGCAGCAGAAGTAAAAGTTTAATTGAAGAAAAACTAGAGTTTCCACCTTGTACAAGTTTGGGTTTGAGTCAAAAGAAAGAATTAGTCAGAAAAAGGGCAAAGCAAAAAGCTGAATCTAGATCTAAAAGACACGATAAAAATCTGAAAGTTTCAAAATTTAAAATTGGGGATTATGTTCTTTTAAAAACCCACGAAAAGTCTAGTGAACTGAACCATGAAATTTCCATATTCAAATATATTTATAATGGGCCGTATATAATACAGAACATTCCACACGATAATGCTTACTACCTGATCTACCCAAAATCCAAAAAACATTTAGTGTAAGAAATGTTGTGGACCTGAAACTGTATGCTCCTAGGAGTGAGTGACATAAGTACATTCTGAAAGCAATTTGCAGTAAATGTGTTGTATCTTATGCTGAAACTAATTTATTCAAAATGTAACTAATCTCTGTAAATATATGTATGCCCATATCAGTGTGCTAATGTATTTATGTGAGTTTCAGATTACCAAATGTACTGTAAATGTAAAGATGTGTGGAGAAAAGGACTGAAAAGGAAAGGGTAAATGCCGAAAACCAAAGTGGACAGTATATGAGTCATAATATAAAGGACTGCCGAACACCAATGAGGGCAGATAAATAGTCAATGGAGAATTGTAAGTGTGATACAGGAGATGTGACAATATGAGGTGAAAAGGACTGCCCAAATCTGAATAATAGGCAGCAAATATGTGTAGTGAATTTTCTGAATATTATTGTGTGTTTTTTTTAGTAAGTAAGGAAATAGACTGCCATTCAATGCAAGCAGCAATAAATTGTCTTATAGTGTATACAGATATTTGCATTTGCTTTTGTAGTTAAATGTTTGTGTTCCAGATTTTGAAATTATTTCTGTGAGAAATTTAGTAAAAATGAGTAATTTGCTATTTTAATAATGTTGTGATGGGAGGTTAGACTGTGCAAAAGGCACTTAAGTAAATGACAAGTAAATGTTCTTGATATGTTAAAAAGTATAGACCTATATAATGTGAGTGAAAGGAAGTATGTGGTATAAATTTTTATTTTGGACATTCACATAAAGATTCAGAACCACTGTATAAATGTAAAATTTAGTGTTCCCATTAAATTTATACTTAGTAAAATTTACTGGAAACAGGGGCATGTGTAACAACAACAACTGTACATATAATAATTTTTTGTTCTGAATTTCGATAAATTAGTGTAAGCAATGTTTTGATTTCATTTCTTTTTCTTTTCGTGTCATTATGTTAAAGAAACTGTAAGCAACTTTCGATGTGAATATCAATATTTATGTCAAATTTCAAGCAATGCTATAAAAGAATTGAAGTGTAACCCATGACATTGTATGTGTGTTTCAAAAGTGCTATTTCTAGGGTAACCTATGCCCAATTTCAGTCGGATCAATAAACAAAACGCAGTTTGTAGTAATCATTATAGTGTAATGTTGTGTATTTATAGCTCGTCCAAATTAGTACAGAAAGGGAAAATATTAGTTCAGTAGATTTTTCTGGTTCTAAAATTTTCCGTATAATGCAGTATTACTACGTGTTGTTATGCTTGTACGTACATCCACTTGTACAAGGGAAAAACCCACTTAATGCCTAATTAGGCTGGCGACCGTATTATTAACAGTTGGTAGCATCTGCTGTGTATGTTTCTTGCCCGTCCTAACGTGTAGTTGCACTTTAGACTTGCTTGACGTATCATTGTTGTTACTGAGTGGGTGTAAGTCTGATTTGGCCTCCATTCAGGTACACGCGGTCAACATATTTACTAAAATCCTTTCTTATAAGGTGAAGCCCGTCAACTTACCATAGTACAGGCTTTAAAGAGTTAACGTACGCCCGAGCGTATACGTTACAGCACCCTCTCGAAGTCTGGACAGCAAGCTACACCGCGATGCAGAGCGCCTGTCTTGCAGAGTCTGCCACTTGAGTTTGCTAAACATCTCTGTAACGCTATCACGCTTACCAGATAACCCTGTGACGAAACGCGCCACTCTTCTTTGGAACTTCTCTATCTCCTCCGTCAACCTGATCTGGTATGGATCCCACACTGATGAGCAATACTGAAGTAAAGGTCGAAGGAGTGTTTTGTAAGCCACCTCCTTTGTTGATGGACTAAATTTTCTAAGGACTCACCCAATGAATCTCAACATGGTACCCGCCTTACCAACAATTAGTTTTATATGATCATTCCACTGCAAAACGTTCCGCACGCATACTCCCAGATATTTTAACGAAGTAACTGCTACCAGTATTTGTTCCGCTATCATATAATCATACAATAAAGGATCCTCCTTTCTATGTATTCGGGATACATTACATTTGTCTCTGTTAAGGGTCAGTTGCCACTCCCTGCACCAAGTGCCTATCCGCTGCAGATCTTCCTCCATTTCGCTACAATTTTCTAATGCTGCAACTTCTCTGTATACGCTTTTGTCAACGCTTTCCATTTCAATGACGTCAGTTAAGGAGAGCCAGAGCGCGTTTCGTTTTTGGAGCTTGCCCGACCACTTTTAAATTCATTAGAACAAAAATAAATGGCCTTCAGTCATGGTGCAGTGTCTGCGCCTGTTTTTATTTGAGTGTCAGTTCAACACTTCAATGAAAATGTTTAATAATAGAAAGAGACTTGGTTTTCTCGGTCTTCAATTGCAGTCGGCATACTGACAAATTCCGAAGACTGTCAACAATAAACTTTGCACTCTACATTGTTGAAATTCCTTAAATGAATCTTGGAGTAGTCAGGCCTGCTAACCAACAACGCGGAACAAAAGTGTTCAATTCTTTCACGGAACTTCACCGCACTTACCAAACAATCCTTGCAATGGAAATGTCTTGTGCAGGTGACTGTGATGATTACGTGTACAATTTGCTATGTTATTTGCACTGTGAATAACGTAGACAATGCTGCAGAGCCGACAGCAATGCCATCAGTTAATAGGCCTGCAAAGTCTACATAGTCGCTTATCTGGTTGGTTGTTGATAATGATAGGTGGAAACTCGCAACCAACAAAATACCTGTTACACTTAAAGAGCACCGACTGGGCTGTTGTGATAGTCATGCCCAAAATTAGATAGGGGAAATGACCACCGTCATGTTCAAAATGTCGTGCAAGAGCCTGGAAACTGAACTGAGTCTCCTTTTGGTCTTTCTACTTTTGTCTCGATTGGGGTACTCCTGTCTTCGAGCACCAATGGCTTTCACTTATATTGTGAATCTCGGTTCTTCTTACCTTTCTTCGTACTTAGACCACAATGGAAGGAGCTGCTTCGTTTAACCACAGTCAGACGATGGATCATTGTAATACACTTCCACAAACGGATTGTTGCGGCGTCGTTCCCTCACAAATACAAAAAAAGGAAATAGCGTTCTGTACTTCACATGTCATTATGGTGTGCTTTTTCATGTAGGTTCCTATAGCGGATAAAAGGAGGATCCACGAAGGAATTATCCGACTGGGACTAAAATTAGTAGAAGTGATGTGTTACACATTTATGGGAAAAGATGTGATTACGTGTTCAGAAAGAGTAAAAAATGGAAAACTGTCGTGGATGTAAAGACAAACAAGGATAGATATTGCTGAAACAGCCTCAAAGATTGCTACCATTTTCATGACTTCCGTAGTAATTAGAGCGTGATATCCAGGAAATAAGATAGATTAGGATTTAATATCTCGACGACATGAGGGTTATAAGAGACGTTATCAGAAGTGCGGATTTGGGAGCTTAAGGATGAAGATTTCAAAGGATCAAATCCGACATTCATCTTAAGACATTCAGGGAGTCCAACGAAGTCCTAAACCCAGACTGAGGTACGGGAATTTGAAGTGCCGTCCTCCTGAATGCGATTTCAGCCATTTCGTCCAGTGGTTTATATCGATAAAGACACTCATCTTCGACATTCTCTCTTCGTATTCATGCCGGAATACACCACCCTTCATTAAATCTCTTCTCGTCCACGTAAAGTTATACGAAGCACGCGACGTGCTTACCTTTGTCTGTAGTTTACGTGAAAGTGATTTAGATCTATTCCACAGGCAGAGAAGGTTGCTCTCCAAGACACACACATGAGTTTTTGTTAACTTGAAACGAATGGAGTTAAGAAGTAAGGTAATTATTTAACGACTCAAGGAAGCAATGAGGTCATTAGAGACTGAGAACCATCTCGAATAGGACAAATCTGGGATTTCGATCATGCCCTACGAAATTGAATAAACCTGGAATTCTACTTAATCTATTTGGGAACACAACGGTAACGTGAATCAGTAACTCCCTAATCCTGCCGAATAAAATGTGCAGGACTTCTTCGCTGTTGAAGAGAATCCAGGGGATGTAAAAGGAACTAGTTTTCGACACTTAGATTAGATAATTATGTCGCACAACTTATTAATACTTGAGCATATCTTGGAAACTTTAGCAGGTAGTAATGATTGAAATGTTATGCAAGGTGATACCGCCAATACAACTGTATCTTACCGATTCCGCTGTAAAGTGCTCGTGTAAGGAACTACTTGATTGGTTTCATCACACCGTCTGAACCATCGCAGAGGCTGCAGCTGCCTCCGTGTACCAGCGCCTGCTACGGTAATGGACCTATACAGGCGCTACAACAGAGCCCAGCCTCTATCACAAGCCGCGTGCTGTATGCGTGGCTGCCGCCTAATGGCGGTACATGGCGGGCCAGACAGCAGGGGTTAGAGATTCAGCTGCACTGGAGCAAATGATCCATTAATTGCCGATTACTCGGATCAACGAGCAGAATTAACCGGACGGAAAACCGCAACTACGATTTTAATTTAATGGGTCAAATCAAATGAAAACAGTGAAAATATGGAAAAATCTGGTATTGAGAATTAATTATTTAAAATTATTGTTTCCCTAAAGTTTATCTCCTAATAAGTAAAAAACAAAAGAACTCTTCCTCTCGTATATACATTTGTTGCACTGACGGAATCATCCTTTAAGATCTTTGACGATGTGCTGAGCTAACTGAGATTCTGATGCGCTCACGGATTATTATGTTACGCTTCTTACAAAATGTCTGTCATGCCGAGTCACACGCTATGATAACACGGAAAATCGTGCGAGATATGAATTTACCAGTGGCTGCCATTTTGGTGCAAGTCAACAGTGTGGGAATTTTCTATTACAACTGCATGTTTGCCAACTTCCACAGATTGAGTTTATTCCGTAGATTATCCGTGAGAAAGTTTTCCTCTTATTTCTGAACCAATTGGCATTCGGTGCAGCGTCTGCTACAGTACTGTATAAAAGTGGTTTGATAAGTTCTCAGTGTGATAGTAAAAACGACAATTTATGTTCTCAAAGATGTTTCATTTTTCAAAATAATCGCCACTAATATCAATATAGCTTTATCTCTTCTGTGTAGTGTTCCTTAGGAGGAGCTGAAAAGTACTCATCTACAGCCGCAATGGCTTCTTTATTGGACGAACAGCTCTAACCAGCGATATGACAACAGATCGAAGCCTAAGGAAGCTATATTTGGAGAATAGGCTGGATGTTCCAACACTTCATAGCGTAAATCTCTCAGTTTCCACATTTCCAAGACAATTTTGTGGGCAGGTGTTGTTTCTTTAAGCCATGCCTGTTTTCAGGAATGCTTGTATCCAGTTTCATTAGAGTAGTATTCTCCAGGTATGGTTTTACTTTTTTGAAGACAATCAACAAAATTCCTTTCGCATCCAAAAATACCGATGCCATGATCTTCCCCGCGAATGGCATAGTTCTAGTATATTTTGGTGCTGAAAAAAAATGGTACAAATGGCACTATAGGACTTAACATCTAAGGTCATCAGTCCCTTAGAACTTAGAACTAATTAAACCTAACCAACCTAAGGACATCACACACATCCATTCCAGAGGCAGGATTCGAACTTGCGACCGTAGCAATCGCGCGCTTCCAGACTTAAGCGCCTAGAACCGCTCGACCACAGCGGAGGCCTCGGTGCTGAAGAACCTGCTTCTTTCCACTGCACAGACTGCTGCTTGGTTTCTGGTGTGAATCCACTTTTCATTCACTGTCACGTGTCGACTCAAAACGTCGCTTCCATTTTTCTTATAACGCACTAAGAACGTTTTGGAAAGTATGGTTGGAATGCATTTGTGATACGCAGTGAGCACACGCGGCACCATTCTTGTGCAAACTTTGCTTTGCTAATGTTCAACTCCTGTTACAAGATGTGACCAACACGTTCCTCTGATGTCCCTAGAGCATTGGCTGTTTCACCCACTTTTATACGCCAATCTTTCAAAATCATATCATGCGCTTTGTCAATATCTCCCGGTATGCTTGCACGTTTTGGACATTCTTCGCATGGATCGCTCTAGATGCTTTAACTGTCACGTTTGAGCTCGGTCACTCATTTCTTCCTGGTGGACACTGTAGGTGAAGAGCAGCCATACAAATGAATTTCTGTCGGTGTTAAACATTCTTTCACGAAGAATTTAATCACTACACAATATGCGATTTTTTTTTC
Source organism: Schistocerca nitens (assembly GCF_023898315.1). Lineage (NCBI taxonomy): Eukaryota > Metazoa > Arthropoda > Insecta > Orthoptera > Acrididae > Schistocerca > Schistocerca nitens. The sequence goes on from NC_064622.1 coordinate 236,052,383, forward strand.
ATTTTCAACATCATGTACTCCACAGCTGCTTCGTATGACTGATTACAGTTATCTGCAGCCTGGAATGATTTTTAATTTTAGGTGATATCTAGTGTCGCGTATACTAAAATAAGGGGAAAAAATCACGCTAGTATTGCTGCGATCTCTGGTCAAGGCTGAGAACTTTTCAGACGGCCTTCGTGTCTGTTAAAGTTCCTTGAGACGTTGAGCAACCTAAGGTAATGTGGTGTACACGTACAAAGACGTTGGACATAGGTTGTGAGAATCGAAGAAGAACAGAATCTGTGTCTTTTTCCTATTCGTTTTGTGCCTCTGATAGATATAAGATGCACTCTCTTATTGCGTGAAATGCTGTGCTATTGAAGTGGGTGTTTTTATGAGTGGTGATGAAGTGACAAAGAGGTTTATATAGCGTGTAAGACATTTTACGAAAATAAAGTTTCCATCATATGATGTTTCTGAACCAAAGGTAACATTTTTGCGTAATTAATTGCTTGGCGTGCCATGCTGGCTTCCTCGCTGATGTAGTGAACGTCAGTGTGTTTCGGTGTGGTAGTTTCCATTCTGTTTATGGCCGACCTGAAGTTATTTCGCGATGGGGTTTAGCAAGTTGGTATTTCATTCACCAAATAGGTCCTACATCCTATATTATTTTAAAATGCATATTTAAGAACAGAGCTTCGTATGACTGTGGAGAGGGCAGCGCGTGATTTATGTGACTTTACGAATATGATGATGGTACCTGTTCTTTCGTACATGTGCGAAAGAACAGATATAATCTTCATATAGATAAGGCTTAACAGCCAATGATCTCCTTCATTGCGGATGCACTCACTTGTCCGAAAGAATAGATACCATCTTCATATAGATAAGGCTTAATGGCCAATGATCTTCAGTGCGGGTGCACTCACATTGCCCCAACTCTTACGGGAATCGGTAGACTGACTGCCGCGAGTAATGAGTATAGTGAGCAGGAGCACTACAAATGCAGTGTGTGAAGAGTAAGTTGGAAATGTGGGTCTCACGGGGAGCGTGACAGAGATAAGTCCCTGCAGTCGCACCAACATCTGTGTACTCGGTGGTCCAGACAGATAGAGCGTCAGCCAGCTGATGTATATAAGCTGTGTGCATATCAGCTTAAATAAAAAATCTACCAGTTTTCATTAGTGTATAGACCACCCAAGCAATCAGATATCTACTTCGAATTTTTCATTTTAAATCTCTCTTGTAATATCAAGTATAATTTCTTGTGGCCTACGTGCCAAGTAGGATTCTTGCTTCAGCAAAGGTTATTTGTTCCATCTTCACATGATCTGCTGACAACCTTATCACTATGAAAGCATACTTCAATTGAAATCCAAAAATACATAGATCTTATTAAAAATGAAACATTTTTGTGACATTGAGGGGGGATTTACGCGATATTGCAATACCTTGAAAAAAACCGTATGAAGTTCCAAGTTCTCAAGCTCATACTGCTACATTTGGTATTGTTATTAAGAAATATTATATAATAAACAAATAAGTTTTCATGCTTCTTACCGTTATGCCTTTATAACTATAAACGATTGAATTTTTTTAACAAGATGAGTACGAATCTTCCTTCTTCGACAAAAATGTCAGAACAAAATTAACGCATTTTTATACAAAGTTTTACGTAGTATTATTACGAATATCTGTGGAACAGATTTTTGACATCTTGTGTTGTTGGATTTTTACAGCACTCCAAATATCTGTTAAAATCCATCAAATATCAGTAATTTTCTCTTACATTTACGCCTTATTATTGGATTATATGGTAATTCCTTCCACAAAATATTTCACTACAGTGTTGACTTGTTGCATGCCCAATTTCAGTACGCTAAGGTCCGTGGTTTGTAAGGTAAATGTACGTAAAACTTCCTAAATGTGAGTTGCAAGATACCCAAATCAAAGATTTGACGGGGTTTGTTATGGCCTTACCTTCTGTGGGTAAACTAGTGCAAACCACATACATACCCCTCTTCATCCTCGAACTGTCTTTTCTTTGCTTGTCCTATCAGGTGGATCTGATTTTGGAACAGAGTAGCTATAGCGTTAGCTGCAGCAATTCTCCTTTTATCGATTTCCTGCAGCATTAACAGTGAGGAAACTCCTACATCAAATCGTAGCCTCTGTCGAGTCCTTAGTCTGACAAGATTATTAAGGTGTAGCAATTACACTTTACTGGAACGATGCATGCTGGAGATTGTAAAAATATATCTATACACAACTGTCGTAATCTTTACTCATTACCAACCTCTTGATAGCAAACACCATGAAACAGAGAACAAAAATCAGTGGCAGTGATAATATTCCACAGCCTTCTTGGCGCACTACACAAACATTCAATGCATGGTGGTTGCACTGAACTAGAAGAATACGCCGCAGTAATAAATCATATCATGTAATACAGGGCAAGAAAGAGGCGTTCACCATGCAAGATTTTGCCTATTATTATTTTTAACACACTTAAGAGACGAATTGGAACTTATTATTCAGCAATTGAAATATCAGTATGACATGGTAAATGAAGAACCAATAAGACGCTTTTCTCATTTTGGGTCTCTTTCATACGTCCCTCCTTAGGATGTTGTAGAACTTACAGTAGCCCTCCATAGAATCAATCACCTTCTTCCTTAAGAGCGAACCTGCATTTGACATTATACAGTCGATTTGGGCATAATTTTCAAACATTTTGCAATCTATAAATGTTCTCAAATGTCGAATGCAGATTGATGTAAGGTAGTCGTAGAGTAATGACTGTAGGAGTAGCCAGAGAACGGAATATATCAAACAGAGAATGAAATACATTTGGTGGATGTGTTACTCTGAGATGAAGAGGCTGGCATATGTTCGGCCGACTCGTCCATCGCCAGGCTGCAAACGGTCCAGAACAAGGCGCTTAAGTTAGCGCTTCACCTGCCACGAGACATCAGCACCGTAGAACACATAGTAGCAGGAGTCGCGCTGCTCAAACACCGATTCCGGCATTCGGCGCATCGTTTTTACGCTGCCTGCCGGATGTCGGAGAACGAGCTGATACGCACTTTGGGAAACCAAGTGCACTGGCGCCCGACCACGAGGTGGCCAGACCGGTTGCTGGAGTGAAGGCACGCCGCAACATGAGAAAGATGCAGTAAAAGGACAAACGCAACGTGAGGAAAATTCCACCGAGAGGTCTACTACAAACTCACCCAGGCAGAAGCAGGAAAGGCGTCATCCGCTCACCCTACAACACACCGGAGTACGATGCTCCGTGCATTTGCGTAGCGTAGGCAGGCATAGGTGTAGTAAGCGCAGTGGGGCCCATCAAATTACTCAGAAGACAGATGAGTGAAAAAAGGCGCGCAGTATAAAGTAACTCGCTATATATGCTACAAGATCTGGTATAAAATTTATGGACCATATGAATCGGAAAAATTAGGAATGAAGGGTAAAGGTAGCAGGAACAATATATTAACAACATAAAATTTTGTATGTGTTGAATACTTTCCATTTTTCAGAAGAAGGTTAACGATTGGTTTTGCATTCAAGAAAACCGAGTCTCAAGCTTTCGTTCCATCATCCAATGAAATAAACATTCTCAAGTTTGGGTAAGTCACTCATGCGGAACGCCATGCTTTTTCTGACAGACCCTTTCTCTAATGGCGTCTATTCCCAAGGGACAAACCGAGAGAGGTGGTGCATCGCATCGAGGAGTACGGCTTTTAAATCTCCGTTCAGTCATCCAGAGTCGTCGGTTTCCCTAAAGTCGTTTACGGCTAATGCGGTAACAGTCATCTTGAAAACTACGATGTCAGTTTCCTTCCCCCCATTTGGCGCCTCAGCTCTATTTGTAATTACGTTGTCATCAAAAGGACGTTGAACAATTATCTTCGTTCCTTTCAGTACACTCGACGGCCATGTGCGGCTAACTTCTTTTTCCTCTTTGCTATGCGCGATTTGTAGTGTTTAACGAAGTTCTTCTCTACGCCTCGAGGCAAACCGAAAACTCGAGCGTGGGCGGCAACTTGCGTGGGAGAGGGACGAGAGCGGGACGAGGGCGTGTCCGCGGCCAGATCATTTGCGGGGCCGGCCAACTTGCGAGTTATTGTCGCAACTTGCGGCGACATGATACTGGCCGCCAACATATTGGAAGCACTTCCCCGGCCGCCGCGCCGGACATTGGAAAAAGTTGGCCGCCAACTGCGTGCGACTTATCGGAGCCCGCGGGCTGTTTGCGAAAACTTGGCCGGCCGGCCGGCCGCGTCGCGAGCACAGTGATTCAGTGGGGCCTCACCCACACCCACACCCGTGGCCACAGCCACAGGCCGCCGTTTAGACCTCGTCGAAATTTATTTACGACAGCTGGGACTGGGCAGGGCGGCCTTTAGACGTGGGTCGAATACATGGATATCAAATTAATTCCCATGTGTCTACAACGCTGCCCATACGCTTCTGCGTTAAGTGTGACCAACTGGCTTCAGTTTCGAGCCCACACCTATTCATTATATATGTCAGTGACCTTCCACTAAACATGCAACAAGCGATATTGGTACTTTTTGTGGACAACACTAGTGTTGTAATAAATCCCATTAGAGGAGAGAAACTGAAGCTTACTTCGCAAAGAATTACCAAGTTGTTCTCAGAGAATGGCCTGTCCTCAAATTTCGCAAAAAACACACTACATCCAGTTCTGTGCAACAGTCATATTACCCATGGGCACGAGTCAGTAAGTAGGGTACGATGCTCCAAATTTTTGGATGTAGATAGTGGTGAAAGCTTGAACTGGAAGAAGCATATTACTGATCTTGTCATAGAATTTGTTTTTGTTACTTTTGCTCTTCGAATTATTGCTAATCTTGGAAATAAACGTATCAACCTCAAGACATATGCTGCATATTTGGATTCAATAATGTCCCACGGAATAATTCTCTGGGTAACTGGTTCAAATGGCTCTGAGCACTATGGGACTTAACATCTGTGCTCATCAGTCCCCTAGAACTTAGAACTACTTAAACCCAACTAACCTAAGGACATCACACACATCCATGCTCGAGGCAGGATCCGAAGCTGCGACCATAGTGGTCACGCGGTTCCAGACTGAAGCGCCTAGAACCGCAAGGCCACACCAGTCGGCTCTGGGTAATTCATCACTTAAAAAGAAAGTACTGCTTTTACAAAAGCGAGAAGTAAGAATAATATGCGATGCTCCTCTTTAAGAAGCTAAGCAGTTTAACTGTGCTGTCACAAAAAATATATTCTTAAAATATCCATCACAGTTTGAATAGCGCAGTGATGCACATACCTGCAACACTAGAGGGAAAGAGGTCTTTCATTACCCATTGTTAAAGCTGTCAGTGGCTCAGAGAGGAGTTCAATATGCAGCAACAAAAGCTTTTGATCGTTTGCGCAAAAATACAAAATGTGTGACAGGTACGTCCGGAGCCATGCGGCTGCCACGGTAGCAGGTTCGAATCCTGCCTCGCGCTTGGATGTCTGTGATGTCCTTAGGATAGTTAGGTTTAAGTAGTTCTAAGTCTAGGTTACTAATGGCCTCAGATGTTAAATTCCATAGTGCTTAGAGGCATTTTCACCATTTTGTCTCACAGGTAATGACGGAAGCCTTAAATCTAAAAGAAAGTCATTTCTCTTCGACAACTCGTTCTATTTTGCAGACTACTTAAAAGCTGGTAACCTGAAAAAAAGAATTAACTGTAGTTACATGGGTAGAACTAAAGATTATACTGTTCTAATGGACGTTGACACTGTTCATGTATTCTTATCGTTTAAACTTACTTGTTTCGCATCATTTCGATAAAAGAATCAACGGAACATGTAACTAATTGAAACGTCCCCTTTGAAAAATTTATACAAGACTATGCTTAAACTGACGCACAATATTTTTAGCGCAATGCGATCTGACTTTCAATAATATCTACAAGAGAATGGCCCTGACTAACATTAACCTGTACTTTTCACAAATCACTTACCTCACAAAAATCTTGGTTACTCCCACTACTGCAGTACAGCGAGTGCCACTACTGCCAGCTAAATAAAAGATTCAAACTATGGAAGGCACTAACTACTGATAGGGATAGTTAGCAAATGAAAGATATTAATAGAGAACAAACAATATATTTACCTTAATATCATCATATATATATAGCAGTTCATGACAAATTTCAAAACTCCGCCATCTCTCTCCCCACATCCACCACTGCAGGCGGCTCACCTCCAACTGCCCAACGCTATGCGCTGTTCACAGCCAGCTGCCTAACACTACAATGGCGAGTATTACAACAATCCAAAGCAGCCACAGACTGCACACAGCACAGCCAGTGATTTTCATACAGAGGTGGCGTTACCAATAAAAAAACCTAAACAGCCTACTTACATAGCCCCCATGCTCCCCACAAAAAATTTTACATATTGTTTTGGGCGGTGGCCAATAATGATTTGATAAAATTTTCCATAATTACAATAACAAAGAAATCAAATGCACACACTTATTGATACAATGTTGGTCAAAAGCTCAAATTTTCTCACAGTCCATAAAGACAGTCCTGATCGTTCATCACGGTAAAACAGCAGTGTTTTTCTCAAAGTCTGAGCAGTAGAAGAAAATGCACACGAAAGTAGTGGATTTCCATGCAGCCTTGAAGAAGTAGTGTTGTCCTTCCAACGAAAAGACAGTGCTGACTCTTGACATGCAGACAGGTAATGGGCTACAACAGAGCAAACCCACAGCAGAGTCAGTCGAAATTTTGAAGAGTATTGGTCCACTGTAGTCCTGGTAGAGATTACAGTACTGGTGGGCCACCAGAGGTGCAGACCCACTGCAGTCCTTGTAGAAATAATGGTACCGGTGAGTCAGTAAAGGTGTAGACCCACTGTAGTCCTTGTAGAGATGGCCAGCAGCCATCTGTTGTGACTGTGCAGGTGCACAATCACCATTGAAAAGTCTTGCGGATAATATAGCAAGTCCATAACCACCACTTGTGCACTCACAAAGTTTTTGGAACTGTCCTTAGAACCAGCAATGCTGTTATCCAGTCACTTGCTGAATCATTAACACACGTGTAAACACTAACAGTCCCTACTTCTCACATATTGTCCAAATACTATGACCAACAGAAACGGGTGCAGTGAAATGGAACTTACAAGTTAATAATATGATGAACTGGTATCAATTACAATTTTATAGCATAAGAATACAATAACAACGGTACAAAATACATAATTAAAAACATAATAATACAGATAACATTTGTAGGAATAGGGGCTTTACAAAAGAATAGAAATAAACATATACATCAGTGTTACAGGAATGATGACATAAGTAAATAAATAAAAGATCAGAATAATTATTGAAACATCAACTTCACACATGAGCATTAAAACAAAACAGAATAAATACTGTCTAAGCATATTTACAAGGTAAATAACATATTATTAATGCCAATTATATTTGAGGATAACGGTATTCCTCATCATAGTGAATGTAGCTTAGTATTAGAAGAGAAAAAAATTCTATGAAACAGTACACAGAGACAGGAAGAAAACAAATACACAAGGGTACACAAACACATAGGGTACACAACACAAAAGGAAAGGACAGGGTTTGTTTTACTGCAGTATTTTGCAAACAAAACTTTTTTTGTTCTTGGAGATCTCCCTTCGTTCATCATTATTCCCAAAAAGTCCTATCTATACCTCCTTTCTGTATTCTAACCATATTTCTTTCAAAATAATTACGGATCATTGTACAATACTCATTTTGGCCCAAAACGTTTTCATATACCTTCAATGCATTTCTTTCCATTCATCACCACTAGTTTCTTATATAGTCTACCCCCTCTTAAGCTAACTTAAGTCTACTGAGCTCAGATGCTAAACTAAGGGACGAGGCAATGCAGTAGCACAAAACAATTAACACAAACAGCAATGATCAAAAATACAAATGGCGAAGCAAGCAACATAAATTACAACTAACATAAAGCAATGAGCAGCAAACAAGAAAAATAAATCTGGCTTAGCAGAGTAACACAAATTAAAATTCAGTAGCACTATGCCCGGCAAACAGCAGCAGCAAAAAAAAAAAAAAAAAAAAAAAAACTTATCTCTAAACATGACATAGCTCAAGCAGAAAAAATATTACACTAAAAATGGCCATGTCTAATACCTATGTCACATCTTAACACTAGAGTGATGCATCACAATTTATTCTACAAAAGAAATTAACAAGTACTTGAAAAGAAAACTATGATTGCAGTTCCTGTGAAGGTAAATGTCTTTTTGTGCTCCCTCATTTTTTTGAAAAAATTATTATTTACTCGATCTGTAGACAGAAAATATTTATATTAGTACATCTATAAAATTTTATTTTAACCAATGCTGCAGTGCAGCTAGAAACTAGATATCAAATGAAATAAGCAATTACGCAAACCAAAGCATAAAAATATCATTCAATAGTCATGTGACATTTCATAAGTTAGTAGACATTCTCTCAACTCTCGTAGAAAGATGCTTGTCATAATCAGGTGTGCAGATGTAAAAATATTTCTCGTCATTTCATTAGGCATTTCTGTAAATATCATAAATTAAGAGCTCCACAGTGTCAACATATGTTTTCAAGTTCGACCGTGTCGTTTTTGCGATGCTCTCTACAAAGGAACGTCAATAGCAAGGATAATGGCCTCCCCTTTTTTTTTCTACCTGTGCCGCTGAAAAGGGCTCGCAATAATGGCTTTTTCTCCAGGCGTCTGACACACCTGGCCGCTCACAACGAATTACTTCACGGTCACTTACCTTTCTTAACGAAATATTTACGACAGCAGTTTTCGCTACAGCGACAGTCTCATATAAAAATTTCATAGGTCAAGAATTTGCGTTACAAATCTGTAGAAACAAAATCGTATGAATATAACAGTGTCCAAAAAATTTTCGCCGGCATTGTGATACATTCACGCATTTACACACATTTCATAACTCTTAAAGTACGATTCTTGGTTTCCAACAACCTTTTTCACAAACCATAGTCCCTAACTTCTATTCATTATTCATATACATATAAACACGTAATCACATTCCTTATATAGCATCATCTTATTGATCATAAACATACCGCAACAGCATAATACACATCGTCGTCGTAAAAATAACATCATAACACCTCAGTCAAATCTCAAAATCGTCGTAGCTTCCTCCAATAATTTCAAAACCTAAAAAAATTCTCTGCTCATGTCAAAAGTGTCATCTGCCTCAAATGTACTTTAAAATCATGATCCCATACCAAATACATCATTCAAAGCTCTCATAGTACCACAATGGCTCCAAAAAAATATGAACAGTTCACAAAGTACTGACAAAATGCAATTTCATAAGTGTGAAGGTATCCAACTGTGTAATTGCGTAAACATCTATCACTGACGTAGTAAAAAGAATGTTTGTTTCTCTGTCAAATAATCAGATAGCTGTGTAATTCTGTGTTAGAGAAATATGGTACCGATGTGTAAAGTTGTATAAGCAAATACCATATTAGCTAGGGCTCCTTGTGCTTGCCAAACACATGATACACAAAGTAAGTGTGTACCCCCCTGAGGATAAATGAATAATACCCTCAGGTGTTACAGATTACAGCAATGGAATGAAATGTATCACGAAATACCTTTGTATCATTGTACTTCAAATATCTTTAAAAATAAATGTTTAAAGTACAAAATTAATCACTCAAATACGTGTACTGTAGCGCTAAACTGTGCGTCATGTTGTAAGATAACCTCTGTGGAAGTCTCGTAGTTATCGTCCTCCGAAAGCTAAGGTCTGCAGAAGTCAATGTACTTACCTCATGATAAACAAAAGTGAAATGCTTTGTGTATAGATATCGTAGGTATTACGCTTATTGTTGTGATGAAGAAAGTACTGTACTGTAACGTATTGTTGTGCCACGGAAAAGGCTGTCTCATTGTAGCTATACCACAAAAGTTACTACTAAAACATGTTTTACTTTCCAGAAGAATTCAGAAAAATTGTGCAGATATAAAACAGATACACTGCAAAAGCAACATTGTAAATTGTCACTCATTAGTAGCGTCGTGATAACATCGTGTAGTTGTCACATAAACTAACCACTGTGTCCTCTGGTATCTCACAGAAAGTACTTTAAATCCAGAATGTATTTTCAAGTAAACCAAAATGTTGCATTAAAATCTCATTAGCAGTACCAGTATGTGTTCTAAGTATGTGAGCCTTATAGTCGTTACGTAATCGTGCTACAAACAAGCAAGAATGTACACACACAGTAACACTGTGCCGTCTGTTCACTATAACAATGCATTCGTAATTTCTGCTTAAATAAGATCTCTTGGTTCTTGACTGGATATTTAACTTCAAACATTGTTGCATGGTAACAGTTTCTAAGTCTGACAATGCATACTAGTAATGTACAGTGAAAAATTTTATGGCGAAGACTAAGTTAAAAAGCAGATTGTCTTTCAATAAAAGGTTTTACATGTGAAGTGTGGTGCAATCCTTTACTCTTCATAGTACTCAGAGTTTGAACTTGAATGCAATTATCATGCGGTATACGTCGATAAAGAATGCTAAAATTTTTCTCAAGGCTAGCGTCTTATGTTATTTTTCTCGGAGCCAGCGGGCGCACGCGGCTGCCTGCTGTGCGAGTCATTGTCTGTCTCTTTGTTGGCGCGCGCCGTTATTGGGATTAGGAGACCTAACTTCTACATATTCACTCTGACGAGAAGGCCCTTCCCTGTTTAAATCCCGCCAGTTCTGATGCAATTCAGGTCTGTCGTTACGAATATCACGTCTGTCGTCATGTCGGTAGATTTCATAATTTCTTTCTTGTCGGTCATGTGGTGGAGAATTTCTCCGTGAATCGTAACTGCGCGCTGAACTGTTGCGTCTGAAAGTATTCTGTCTGCCTTGATAATAATAGTTCTGGTTACCATATTGTTTGTTTCTCTGGTAGTCTCTGTGATAGTCATTACTATAGAAATGCGATCTTTCTCTGTAATTATTTTTACTCTGCCAACGGTTGTCATACGGGTGGTGTCTGTTTCGGTCACGATTTGTGTTGTGAGAATAGCCTTGTTGCGTCCAGTTATTATTTCATTCATCGCGGAATTGCGACGGATGTGATCTGTAATTGTTGTGCTCCTGCGTTCCGCGATTGTCAGTGTCAATTTCCAGTTCTTGTAACAGTCCCTGAAAAGCCTCAATGTCTTCTTTGCAACGTCCTGCTAAAATAATATGTCGTAAATGTTCAGTTAATTTGATTAAGCAAATGCGGATGAGTTCTGAGGGGCTGTATGGGTTTGACAGGTACTGATTCTTGTGCAACATGTCTTCAAAATATTTGACAAGACTGGAAAATTCTGATTGTTCAAAGTGTTTCATCATCATGATGCTATGTTTTACTCGGTCTTGTGTAGCTTGAGACCAATATGCTGAGAGGAAGGCATGGTAAAACTCTCCTTCACTGTGGCAATCGTGAATGACCGAACGCATTCTTACAGCTGGTTCATTCTCTAAATAGCCACACATAAATTCTAATCTGTGTTCTAACGACCAGTTGGGAGGAAAACAATGAGAGAATTGATGAAGCCACGCTTGTGGATGAATGTCGTTGGCAGAATTCTTAAACGTTTTGAATTTACGTGTAGTAATGAACAGCTTATAGTCAAAATCATTGTGTCGGCGAGTAGCATATCGGTCATTGTTGCGTCGTGTCGGCGATTCAATCCCAAAATTCGGTGCACATTGCCAATTTCTTACATAATTTCCGAAATGCCCTGTGTTATTATTTTGCGGCTTTTCCGTATTTCTTAGTCCCTCTTCCCGTGTTGGAGCGCGAGTGTCCTCTGAGATACGTAATTCTTGTATTACCTGTGTCAGCTGATCTTGTACTTCCCGGATTTCTCTTTGGTGTTGCGTATTAATTTGATTCAGATTTTGTTTCAGTTTCCTAATTTGTTCGCTCTCTTCTGTGTCATTAGAGACTACCGGTTTTGTGTCATTCAGATTATCATCTACTTTTGTAGATAAGTTAATGAACTGATCTGAAAGTTCGGCTACTTTCTCCGTAGTGAACACATTTCCTCAGTGTGTTTTTCTGAACCAAGTTTCAGAGTGTCCATTTGTGTTGAAATCGTATCTACTGTGTCCTTTAAGTTTTCCTGAGTTTTTGCAAGTTGCATAACCGTATCGGTAGATGCAACTGAGTCAATTTTAGCTTGCAAGGTGTCGTGATTTTCATGAACAATAGTTTGCAGTTCTTTTATGGCTGCTTCGTGGATTCTGTAATGCATTTTCATGTCGCGAAAAAATAGGTTGAAAATGCTCACAAATTTGAGTTTTTACATCATTACAAATTTGAGTTTTTACGTCATTACACTTCCCCCATGAACCATGGACCTTGCCGTTGGTGGGGAGGCTTGCGTGCCTCAGCGATACAGATGGCCGTACCGTAGGTGCAACCACAACGGAGGGGTATCTGTTGAGAGGCCAGACAAACATGTGGTTCCTGAAGAGGGGCAGCAGCCTTTTCAGTAGTTGCAGGGGCAACAGTCTGGATGATTGACTGATCTGGCCTTGTAACATTAACCAAAACGGCCTTGCTGTGCTGGTACTGCGAACGGCTGAAAGCAAGGGGAAACTACAGCCGTAATTTTTCCCGAGGACATGCAGCCTTACATGCAGCCTTACTGTATGATTAAATGATGATGGCGTCCTCTTGGGTAAAATATTCCGGAGGTAAAATAGTCCCCCATTCGGATCTCCGGGCGGGGACTACTCAAGAGGACGTCGTTATCAGGAGAAAGAAAACTGGCGTTCTACGGATCGGAGCGTGGAATGTCAGATCCCTTAATCGGGCAGGTAGGTTAGAAAATTTAAAAAGGGAAATGGATAGGTTAAAGTTAGATATAGTGGGAATTAGTGAAGTTCGGTGGCAGGAGGAACAAGACTTTTGGTCAGGTGATTACAGGGTTATAAATACAAAATCAAATAGGGGTAATGCAGGAGTAGGTTTAATAATGAATAAAAAAATAGGAGTACGGGTTAGCTACTACAAACAGCATAGTGAACGCATTATTGTGGCCAAGATAGACACGAAGCCCATGCCTACTACAGTAGTACAAGTTTATATGCCAACTAGCTCTGCAGATGATGAAGAAATTGATGAAATGTATGACGAGCTAAAAGAAATTATTCAGGTAGGGAAGGGAGACGAAAATTTAATAGTCATGGGTGACTGGAATTCGTCAGTAGGAAAAGGGAGAGAAGGAAACATAGTAGGTGAATATGGATTGGGGGGAAGAAATGAAAGAGGAAGCCGCCTTGTAGAATTTTGCACAGAGCACAACTTAATCATAGCTAACACTTGGTTCAAGAATCATAAAAGAAGGTTGTATACCTGGAAGAATCCTGGAGATACTAATAGGTATCAGATAGATTATATAATGGTAAGACAGAGATTTAGGAACCAGGTTTTAAATTGTAAGACATTTCCAGGGGCAGATGTGGACTCTGACCACAATCTATTGGTTATGAACTGTAGATTGAAACTGAAGAAACTGCAAAAAGGTGGGAATTTAAGGAGATGGGACCTGGATAAACTGAAAGAATCAGAGGTTGTAGAGAGTTTCAGGGAGAGGATAAGGGAACAATTGACAGGAATGGGGGAAAGAAATACAGTAGAAGAAGAATGGGTAGCTCTGAGGGATGAAGTAGTGAAGGCAGCAGAGGATCAAGTAGGTAAAAAGACGAGGGCTAATAGAAATCCTTGGGTAACAGAAGAAATATTGAATTTAATTGATGAAAGGAGAAAATATAAAAATTCAGTAAATGAAGCAGGCAAAAGGGAATACAAACGTCTCAAAAATGAGATCGACAGGAAGTGCAAAATGGCTAAGCAGGGATGGCTAGAGGACAAATGTAAGGATGTAGAGGCTTGTCTCACTAGGGGTAAGATAGATACTGCCTACAGGAAAATTAAAGAGACCTTTGGAGAGAAGAGAACCACTTCTATGAATATCAAGAGCTCAGATGGCAACCCAGTTCTAAGCAAAGAAGGGAAGGCAGAAAGGTGGAAGGAGTATATAGAGGGTTTATACAAGGGCGATGTACTTGAGGACAGTATTATGGAAATGGAAGAGGATGTAGATGAAGATGAAATGGGAGATAAGATACTGCGTGAAGAGTTTGACAGAGCACTGAAAGACCTGAGTCGAAACAAGGCCGCGGGAGTAGACAACATTCCATTAGAACTACTGATGGCCTTGGGAGAGCCAGTCATGACAAAACTCTACCATCTGGTGAGCAAGATGTATGAGACAGGCGAAATACCCACAGACTTCAAGAAGAATATAATAATTCCAATACCAAAGAAAGCAGGTGTTGACAGATGTGAAAATTACCGAACTATCAGTTTAATAAGTCACACCTGCAAAATACTAACGCGAATTCTTTACAGACGAATGGAAAAACTGGTAGAAGCGGACCTCGGGGAAGATCAGTTTGGATTCCGTAGAAATGTTGGAGCACGTGAGGCAATACTAACCTTACGACTTATCTTAGAAGAAAGATTAAGAAAAGGCAAACCTACGTTTCTAGCATTTGTAGACTTAGAGAAAGCTTTTGACAACGTTAACTGGAATACTCTCTTTCAAATTCTGAAGGTGGCAGGGGTAAAATACAGGGAGCGAAAGGCTATTTACAATTTGTACAGAAACCAATTAGCAGTTATAAGAGTCGAGGGGCATGAAAGGGAAGCAGCTGTTGGGAAGGGAGTGAGACAGGGTTGTAGCCTCTCCCCGATGTTATTCAATCTGTATATTGAGCAAGCAGTAAAGGAAACAAAAGAAAAATTCGGAGTAGGTATTAAAATTCATGGAGAAGAAGTAAAAACTTTGAGGTTCGCCGATGACATTGTAATTCTGTCAGAGACAGCAAAGGACTTGGAAGAGCAGTTGAACGGAATGGACAGTGTCTTGAAAGGAGGATATAAGATGAACATCAACAAAAGCAAAACGAGGATAATGGAATGTAGTCAAATTAAATCGGGTGATGCTGAGGGGATTAGATTAGGAAATGAGACACTTAAAGTAGTAAAGGAGTTTTGCTATTTAGGGAGTAAAATAACTGATGATGGTCGAAGTAGAGAGGATATAAAATGTAGACTGGCAATGGCAAGGAAATCGTTTCTGAAGAAGAGAAATTTGTTAACATCGAGTATAGATTTAAGTGTCAGGAAGTCGTTTCTGAAAGTATTTGTATGGAGTGTAGCCATGTATGGAAGTGAAACATGGACGATAACCAGTTTGGACAAGAAGAGAATAGAAGCTTTCGAGATGTGGTGCTACAGAAGAATGCTGAAGATAAGGTGGGTAGATCACGTAACTAATGAGGAGGTATTGAATAGGATTGGGGAGAAGAGAAGTTTGTGGCACAACTTGACTAGAAGAAGGGATCGGTTGGTAGGACATGTTTTGAGGCATCAAGGGATCACAAATTTAGCATTGGAGGGCAGCGTGGAGGGTAAAAATCGTAGATGGAGACCAAGAGATCAATACACTAAGCAGATTCAGAAGGATGTAGGTTGCAGTAGGTACTGGGAGAAGAAGAAGCTTGCACAGGATAGAGTAGCATGGAGAGCTGCATCTAACCAGTCTCAGGACTGAAGACCACAACAACAACAACAACAACAACGTCATTACAGACTTTTTGACATTTCGATTCAATGTTATGTAACTCAATAGTTAAATCTTCACGTGTTTGTTCAAGAGTTTGTTCCAATGAGTCTAACTTTTTAAGATTTTGTTCCACTGTGTCTAACTTTTGCTGTGTTTGACTCTGATTTTGTTCAAGTGTTGTGTCTAACTTTTGTAGCCTTTGTCCCATTTGTTGCATTAACTGTAATAACAATGCACTGGTGTCTGAAACATGTTCCTCAGTGCTTTTCGGCAGTGAATTTGCACCGGCAATATTCACATTTTGACAAGCAGAAAATGTGTCTTGACTTATTTGAGAAAACGGTGAGGACCCAAATCCTGAATCCACAGCATTTGCGAGATTGTTTCCTGTCATTTCGGATTCCTGAGGCGAGCTGTCGCCGACCGATCGATCGATAATGCTTCCCTGTTCTCTAATTGTTTCGCTGTCTACACCATTGTTTGCCGCCCGCTCCATTTCCCTATGCACAATTACCAAATTACTACTTTGAACATTAGTTAATTCATTACTCGGTGGCGCTAACACACTGCTTTCGTCTTTACTGTCATTTCTCAGTTTACTTTGGAGCCTAGTATTACGTTTTTCACACGCCATTATTGTCACAGTATTTCACACGACACCACAGAAAAACACAATTTGAAGAGCAAAAATAAGAGAACACATTAACATAACACTGAAAATAATATCTAGTTAATTGCAGCTGCGAAATACTTGGTGCAAATCTACATACATGCCACAACTGTTTTACTGTACAACAATGAAAAACTACAACTACAATGGAAATTCTCTCTATAATTACGCGCTAGCAATAAACAAAATCTACACTAATTACACAAACTACAAGAAAAAATCAAAAGATTCCAGTGAGGTATCCTAGGCTAAGGGTCGACATATGAAACGTCCCCTTTTATCTATTTATACATACGACTGTGCTTAAAATGACGCACAATATTTTTAGCGCAACGCAATCTGACTTTCAATAATCTCTACAAGAGAATGGCCCTGACTAACATTAACCTGTACTTTTCACAAATCACTTACCTCACAAAAATCTTGGTTACTCCCACTACTGCAGTACAGCGAGTGCCACTACTGCCAGCTAAATAAAAGATTCAAACTATGGAAGGCACTAACTACTGATAGGGATAGTTAGCAAATGAAAGATATTAATAGAGAACAAACAATATATTTACCTTAATATCATCATATATATATATATATATATATATATATATATATATATATATATATATAGCAGTTCATGACAAATTTCAAAACTCCGCCATCTCTCTCCCCACATCCACCACTGCTGGCGGCTCACCTCCAACTGCGCAACGCTACGCGCTGTTCACAGCCAGCTGCCTAACACTACAATGGCGAGTATTACAACAATGCAAAGCAGCCACAGACTGCACACAGCACAGCCAGTGATTTTCATACAGAGGTGGCGTTACCAATAAAAAAAACCTTAACAGCCTACTTACATAACCTATCCCCGTGAAATGACAACACTGTAAAGTAATCGGGAATTTTCGTGTATATACATGACAGACGATTGCAAAAAATGAAATTTTATATGTAGTGTGTATAAATATAGTTTTAGCGGCATTTCGAAACTACGTTTCGACATTGTTTTTCACACGGAAACCTTTGCCAAAAACAAACACACCATTGCATCACGAACTACAAACCTGGCACTCTTCTTTACGTAGTTGCCACTGCCAATGAGATGATTGTCGTAGTGTGCAATCAGTTTGAAGAAATCACTCTGCTAAAACACGGTGTGCTGCAATGCAAGGAATTTGTTTCACAGTCTGCTCCATCTTAGCACTGACTTGGAAGTAACTTCCTGAGAGCGCTGCTTTCAATGTAGGGAACAGGGGAAAGTCTGATAGAGGGCAATCTGGACTGTTGGCCAGGTGATCCAAACTCTCCCATCCGAATCGACGAACCTTATTCCTTGTGAGCCATGCACTCTTGTGATTTAAAGTGAGGTTTCTCATCACCCATCCGGCAGACACTTTCGGTAGCACAACACATCATGGCGCATTTCATGCACCGGAGCACGGACAGTGTACAGCGTGGACGCCGCGTGTGGTATAGTTGTCCGCCTGTCGGCTAGCAGTATGTCCTGTACTCTATCGGTGTTGTAGTTGCTCGTGAATGTGCAGGAGCGACCACTTCGACTTGATCCTCCATACTCTGCCTACCTTCCGTGAAAATTCAACAACAGCGACCAACCAATTGACGGCACATGACCTCCCTACGATACGGAGTCTGTAGGTGTTCTTGGAGTCCCAAATGTCCATTCGTACCAGATAACGACACGACTTCCAGTGGCGACCACATTATCAGTACACGTCCGTCTGCCTTAGTGATGTGTACTCGAATATCCATGGATACGCCGTCGCTCTTCTTCAGTGCTTTCTACGTTCGTCATTCACCCTCCGCTGATGCCCATTCCGTCTTTAAACCAGCAACAGATGTGGATTCATATGTCTTTTGTTTGTGTCTCCTGTTGTACTATCTTCTCTTTAAAAGACTACCATAAAACTTCCTTTCGGGATGTCCCTCCTATGAAGAATACATTATTACATTTGTAGGTGATGTTTGGATACAACATGGAGCGAAATTGAGTACAGCCCTATCACTACCTCTTGTTCAAAATGGTTCAAATGACTGAGCACTATGGGACTTAACTTCTGAGGTCATCAGTCCCCTAGAACTTAGAACTACCTAAACCTAACTAACCTACGGACATCACACAATCCATGCCCGAGGCAGGATTCGAACCTGCGACCGTAGCTGTCGCGTGCTACCTCTGGTAACAACGATGACCCTCACTCGGACGGACATGGAGTGGAACTAGTCTCGTGTGATATACAGGGTGTTACAAAAAGGTACGGCCAAACTTTCAGGAAACATTCCTCACACACAAAGAAAGAGAATATGTGTCCGGAAACGCTTACTTTCCATGTTAGAGCTCATTTTATAACTTCTCTTCAAATCACATTAACCATGGAATGGAAACACACAGCAACAGAACGTACCAGCGTGACGTCAAACACTTTGTTACAGGAAATGTTCAGAATGTCCTCCGTTAGCGAGGATACATGCATTCACCCTCCGTCGCATGGAATCCCTGATGCGCTGATGCAGCCCTGGAGAATGGCGTATTGTATCACAGCCGTCCACAATACGAGCACGAAGAGTCTCTACATTTGGTACCGGGGTTACGTAGACAAGAGCTTTCAAATGCCCCCATAAATGAAAGTCAAGAGGGTTGAGGTCAGGAGAGCGTGGAGGCCATGGAATTAGTCCGCCTCAACCAATCCATCGGTCACAATCTGTTGTTGAGAAGCGTACGAACACTTCGACTGAAATGTGCAGGAGCTCCATCGTGCATGAACCACATGTTGTGTCGTACTTGTAAAGGCACATGTTCTAGCAACACAGGTAGAGTATCCCGTATGAAATCATGATAACGTGCTCCATTGAGCATAGGTGGAAGAACATCGGCCCAATCAAGACATAACCAACAATGAATGCCCAAACGTTCACAGAAAATCTGTGTTGATGACGTGATTGCACAATTGCGTGCGGATTCTCGTCAGCCCACACATGTTGATTGTGAAAATTTACAATTTGATCAAGTTGGAATGAAGCCTCACCCGCAAAGTGAACATTTGCACTGAAATGAGAATTGACACATTGTTGGGTGAACCATTCGCAGAAGTGTACCCGTGGAGGCCAATCAGCTGCTCACAGTGCCTGCACACGCTGTACATGGTACGGAAACAACTGGTTCTCCCGTAGCACTCTCCATACAGTGACGTGGTCCACGTTACCTTGTACAGCAGCAACCTCTCTGACGCAGACATTAAGGTTATCGTCAACTGCACGAAGAATTGCCTCGTCCATTGCAGGTGTCCTCGTCGTTCTAGGTCCTCCCTAGTCGCGAGTCAAAGGCTGGAATGTTCCGTGCTCCCTAAGACGCCGATCAGTGCTTCGAACGTCTTCCTGTCAGGACACCTTCGTTCTGGAAATCTGTCTCAATACAAACGTATCGCGCCACGACTATTGCCCCGTGCTAATCCATTCATCAAATGGACATCTGCCTACTCCACATTTGTAAACATGCAAAACCACGTTCGTGATGAACACTGACCTGTTGATGCTACGTACTGATGTGCTTGATGCTAATACTGTGGAGTAATGAGTCGCATGTCTACACAAGCACCGGAGTCAACATTACCTTCCTTCATTTGGGCCAACTGGTGGTGAATCGAGGAAGTACAGGACATACTGACGAAACTAAAGTGAGCTCTAACAATGGAAATTAAGCGTTTCAGGACCCATGTACAAATAACATCTTTTTCTTTATTTGTGTGCGAGGAATTTTTCCTGAAAGTTTGGCCGTACCTTTTTGTAACACTCTGTAGTGTTAAGTCATACCACTCTTCTTTAACTCTGAGTCAGAGTTCATCAATTGTAGAGGCTGGCAAAAAGGGGCGTGCAAGATTATCGCACCCTCGGCCAGATGTTTCCATGAAGTAAGAGTTCTCGAGAACGAGCTTGCCAGGGTTACAAAATGGTTCAAATGGATCTGAGCACAATGGGACTTAATTTCTAAGGTCATCAGTCCCCTAGAACTTAGAACTACTTAAACCTAACTAACCTAAGGACATCACACACATCCATGCCCGAGGCAGGATTCGAACCAGCGACCGTTGCGGTCGCGCGGTTCCAGGCTGTAGCGCCTAGAACCATTTGGCCACTCTGGCCGGGACCAGGGTAACATTCGAGCTCAGTCTGTATCAAGATAGGTCAGGACAGTACAGTCGACACGAGCCTCAGCGATACCAAGTCAAATACAATGTCACAGACACAGCGAAGCCGGTGCTATCGTAATAGTTTAGAAATACAGTTTGTTTCAAACTTTTCGGGTAAAACTGAATCAGTTGGTAGAGGTATTCTGCCGATTATATTCAGATAGGGAACCAATGGTCGGAAATGCATATTTATTGTGTTAAGGACATACACAGCGTACACAGCACAGCAACAACGTAGCTCATAGTAACTGTTCAATGTGACAACTACCATTCTCATTGCACGCTTAACAACGGCGCATCAAGTTCTTCCGCCTTCTCTCAAAGACCTCTCGTGTTCGTTGTACCAGGAGACAGGTAGTTTGGTCTCCAGCAAGAAGTCTCCATCCGTTCCTACGGGGCTTTCATACACCGACGCTCTGACGTAGCCCAAAAGGAAGAAGTCCAGAGGTGTGAGATGAGACGATATCGCCGGCCATAGGACAGGACGGCCCCTTCCAATCCCACAATTTGCGTACATGTTGTTCAAGCGTGCACAGACATTGACATCGAAGTGGGCTGTTGAACCGTCGTATTTTCTGTCAGGAAGGTCACAGTTCGTAATAACTGACAGAAAATCATTGAGTAAAACAGAAGTAATTTCTGGCGTTCCCCAAGGTAGTGTTACAGGCCCTTTGCTGTTCCTTATCTATATAAACGATTTAGGGGACAATTTGAGCAGTCGTCTTAGGTTTTTTCAGATGATGGCGTTTTCTGTTGCTTAGTAAAGTCATCAGAAGATCAAAATAAATTGCAAAATGATTTAGATTGGATATCCGCATGGCATAAAAGATCGAACTGAACAAAAATAACGAAATGTGTGAGGTCACCCACATGAGTGCTAAAAGGAATGCGTCAAACTTCGATTGCACGATAAATGAGTCAAATCTAAGGGCAGTAATTTTAACTAAATACCTAAGAATTACAATTACGAACAGCTTAAAAGGGTTGGGTTGTTTGGGGGAAGAGACCAAACAGCGAGGTCATCGGTCTCATCGGATTAGGGAAGGAATTCGGCCGTTCCCTTTCAAAGGAACCATCCCGGCATTTGCCTGGAACGATGTAGGGAAATCACGGATAACCTAAATCAGGATGGCCGGACGCGGGATTGAATCGTCGTCCTCCCGAATGTGAGTCCAGTGTGCTAACCACTGCGCCACCTCGCTCGGTAAAATGAAAGGAATACATAGAAAAATGTTATGGGAAAGGCCAACCAAAGGTTGCGTTTTATCGGCAGGACACTTAGAAAATGTAACAGATCTACTAAAGAGACTTCCTACACTACGCTTGCTTGTCTGTCCTCTCTTAGAATACCAGCTGCACGGTGTGGTATCCTTACCACATAGGACGGAAGGAGTACATCGAGAAAGTTCAAAGAAGGGCAACACATTTTGTATTATTGCGAAATACGTGTCACTGAAATGACACAGAATTCAGGGTGGAGATCATTTAGACAAAGGCCTTTCCCGTTGCGGCTGAATCTTCTCATGAAATTCCCAAAACCAGTTTTCTCCTCCGAATGCGAAAATATTTTATTGACAGCGACCTATATAGGGAGAAACGACCATTGTAATAAAACAAGGGAAATCTGAGCTCGCACGGAAAGATGCTATTTTCCGCGCGCTGAACCAGATTGGATTAGTGTGTTATTGTGATGGTGGTTCGATTAACTCTCTTCCAGGCACTTAAACGTGATTTTGCAGAGTGTCCATGTAGGTGTGGACGTAGATGTGTTGGAACCACATCCTTTTTTGCACAACAAGGGTACGTCCTCCAAGAACTAGGGCAGCATATCTCTCACGAACACCAGCTACCGTGGAACTCTCAAACGGGGAGGTAGCAAATAAGGTCATTTCGCTGGTCGTAGACAATGCACTCCCATGAGTTGACAGAGAATCGTTTCTGTTGGCCACCGATTTGGGTAGCGTGGTGATTGCCCTCGGTCCTGTCCTGCTGCAGCTGTTGAAAACGCCATCACGGGTGAGTGAGGCCTGATTCGTGAACAATAGGAACTTTACAAAGTTCGGCGCTACAGAACTGCAATGGATAATGCATTAACAGAAGTGAACGGGTGCTCACATTGTGTTAGTCACAATGCTTGGACACGTTCTTAACAATAGGGATATAATATTTGCTCCACCAGCACTCTTTCACCCTGTACTCGTCGAAGTTTGCGTAGACGGGGGTGTTAACGGGTATTTATTGCTTGGTGTTCGGTCACACGGCCCAGCAACATCTTCAAGAGGTCTGGAGTTCTGACATGTCATCGGCATGAACATTGACTGGATCTCTGAAGCGTGAACGACCCCGACTCTCGTAAGTTAGTATGAACGGAGATAGAGTTCTTGTCTTGAGTTTTTATGTGCTAAGACAGTCCTTCCGGCAGTAATTTATTTTACGATTTTTCATGTAGAAATATCGCCTTAGATTCCCTGCATTTTCCATTTATTTCACTCCTATTACGATGACGCCTGCTGGCAAAGCTTTCTCTATACAATCGTGGTACTTTACGGGCACTTCATCCTGCGGCACCATACGTTGAATCCATGTCTGCCATCTCGCGTGGCGAGTAACGTTCCATCTTTGACTATGCCTCACGAACTGTACACCGCAACACACCCCCACCATAAACACATCGCAAGCTGGCTGATGCAATGGACAGTTAACACCAGTCGTCAGATGATACAAGTGCTTCAGCTAAGTCGCGTACAGTATGAATATGATACGTGTAAAATAAAAATTTCTTTTAAATTAAACTTTTCAATATTTTGTAAAGTACAACATTCACATTCTTTCACTTAGAAAATAGATTGTTGTGAAACTGCATTAATGTGTATGATATGATGTGTGTTGATGTAGATGTATATACAAAATGAGTTTACTGCGCAAAGTGTTGAAGAATCTTTAAATGGCTCTACATATGTCAAATACAGGGACATAAAATATACTGTTGTTCGAAATGTACTTTAATCATATTCCTAGATTTTTGCGGTTCTGACAAGGATATATAACATGAGCAACTATGTTTTACTAAATTTGTAATTGGATATTTATTTATTTGTAGAAACCTCTGAAGAAATTGTGATCCATCCCCACCAAAGTAGGCCAACGACGAATGTAACTGGAAATGGGTGAAAAATGATTCTTGTACTGCAATAGTAACGGAAACAGCATCTCATTTCACTGAGAATTCTGGATACTGCAAGTGGCAGTGTGATGAGAACAGCGACCTCACCTTGTCCGTCCTCTTGGCGTGTGGAGTTGCTGTCTGCCCTGATGAGCTACGTAAGACACGCCAGCGGCCCGTGTAAGAACTTTGCTAACGAGTGACGTCACGAAGCGGTTCTTGGACATAATGTGCAACCCTTGCAACAGCAGTGAGGTAGACAGAGCATGACGTCATTATGTGGAAATCAGAATAGCGATCTGCTAACGGCTGGATACTAATCGTAGGCGGATTTTCTAGGCTATACTATTCTCCTACTGAAAGGGAAAATGACTCCACAAGCGAGGCCTGTTCCGTCTTACTTTTTTCTCATAGTCTTTATACGAGATATACGGTGGTGGCAGCGTAAAGGTCACTCATTCTTCTTCCTATTGTAACAGTAAGGTTACACACGGTGATGAATTTGTTTTTGCTTCTCTTTTACGTTCTCCGGTCACTAGTCTTGCTGCCTGTGGATGAAAGTTAATTAGCCCGTGGTACCATCTGTTACCAGTTCTCGTCACTAGTGAAATTACGTAAATTTAAGTTACGTAATTTATCAGTTTTTAATTCTGATTAATGTTTACGTGGATTTAAAAACGTCTGTCATGGAATGTTTTAACGCAATGCAAGCGTTTATGTTCAATTCCTTAGGTCTGCGAGATGTCGATGTGGAACCGTGATTGGTATTAACTGTATGATAAGTCTGGGACGACTGGCAGGGCAGGGGGAAGGTAACTAACATGGATTGTAAACGGACGTGAATGCCCATGTGCGCTACGTATTTCCGTCATTGGGCTACACTGAGGATGGTACTTGGGGCAAATGAGCCAAAATTTAAATAGTTTAGTATAGTGTCTGTTTTTGACATTGTGAAGTTTGATGCAATGTTCCTTCTGACATACATGCATTGCCGAAGTAAAGGACACTGCTGACTATATATACCCGTATTCAATTACGAAACGTATTCGGAAACTGCACAGATGGACGACAGCAGCTGCAGTATTTACTAGAAACAAATGAAAGTTTGTACCGTACCAGGACTCGAACCCGCATATCCCGCTTTACGTGAGCGATCGGCTTAATTGCTTCGGCTATCCGAGCAGACCCAAGCTCCCATATGTACCAGTG
The DNA here is from genome assembly GCF_023898315.1 of Schistocerca nitens. Taxonomy (NCBI): domain Eukaryota; kingdom Metazoa; phylum Arthropoda; class Insecta; order Orthoptera; family Acrididae; genus Schistocerca; species Schistocerca nitens. The sequence continues at coordinate 236,077,340 of NC_064622.1, forward strand.
TCTGTTTTCGAGTAATCGGAGAGCTGAAGCAACTAAGATGACTACTAACGTAAAGCGGGAACTCCGCGTACGAGTATCGGTACGGCAAAAATTTTCATTTGCTTCCATTAAGTTTTATAGCTAATGTCGTACAGTCTTCGCAGTTCGGGAATAAATTTCATCATTTAAACGAATTTGCTGTTATGTACACAAAGTAGACGTTTTCTCCAAGTCTTTCTATTTCTCCAGAATGAGATTTTCACTCTGCAGTGGAGTGTGCGCTGATATGAAACTTCATGACAGATTAAAACTGTGTGCCGGACCGAGAATCGAACTCGGGACCTTTCCCTTTCGCGGGCAAATGCTGTACCAACTGAGCTACCCAAGCACGACTCACGCCTCGTCCTTACAGCTTTACTTCTGCCAGTACCTCGTCTCCTACCTTCCGAAGGTTCGCAGGAGAGCTTCTGTAAAGTTGGGAAGCTAGGAGATGAGGTACTGCCAGAAGTAAAGCTGTGAGGACGGGGCGTGAGTCGTGCTTGGGTAGCTCAGTTGGTAGAGCAGTTGCCCGCGAAAGGCAAAGGTCCCGAGTTCGAATCTCGGTCCGGCACGCAGTTTTAATCTGCCAGGTCGTTTCTTTCTATTTCTCTTTACGATCACCCAACCACGATACTTTCCCTTTGACAACAGATTCGTTATACATTAATGGTGTATTGCTGCTGATCATATTTTATAAATAGTTTCTGTGTGAATTCAGAAAGTTTGAGGTTCTATTACGTGCTTCCTAGCGGCACACTCGACGTGCTGCTCCGAGTAGCCGTGCGGTCAGGGGCGTCTTGTCACGGTTCGCGCGGTTCCCTCGCGTCGGAGGTTCGAGTCCTCCTTCGGGCGTGGGTGTGCGTGTTGTCGTTAGTGTAAGTTGGTTTATGTTAGATTAAGTAGTGCGTAAGCCTAGGGACCGATGACCTCAGCAATTTGGTCCTGCAGTCCTTACCACAAATTTCCAATTTTTACTCTCGACGTCAATGTCGTTTCTCTTGTAAGTAGGCTGTTTAGGTTTTTATGTTGGTAACGCCACGTAGCGCTCTGTATGAAAATCACTGGCAGTGCTGTTTGCAGTCTGTGGCTGGTTGGCATTTTTGGAATATTCGCTATTGTAGTGTTGGGCAGTTGGATATGTGCAGCGCGTAGCGTTGCGCAGTTGGAGGTGAGCCGCCAGCAGTGGTGGATGTGGGGAGAGAGATGGCGGAGTTTTGAGAGCGGATGATCTGGACGTGCGTCCTTCAGAGACAGTAAATTTGTAAGACTGGATGTCATGAACTGATATGTATATATTATGACTTTTGAACACTATTAAGGTAAATATATTGTTTGTTCCCTATCAAAATCTTTCATTTGCGAACTATGCCTATCAGTAGATAGTGCCTTCAGTAGTTAGAATCTTTTATTCAGCTATGCAGTATTGGCGCACGCTGTATTGCAGTAGTTCGAGTAACGAAGATTTTTGTGAGGTAAGTAATTCATGAAAGGTATACGTTATTGATAGTCAGGGCCATGCTTTTGTAGGGATTATTGAAAGTCAGATTACCTTGCGCTAGAAATATTATGTGTCAGTTTAGTGTTGATCAAAATAAGAGAGAAATGTGTGTGTACGTTCAGTTCTGCTCAGCTGTTTGAAAATCAAATAACTTGAGGGTCTTAACACTACAGTAATCCATAAATTTTTCTAAGGGGAGGTTTCACTCTAGATTTTAGCATACTCGCCGTCCAGTATGACGTGCTGGGTTCTGTTAGTCAAATAACTCGAGTAGCCAACCCTATTAGCCAGTTCGTCGATCCAGTCAAATATCTGAGGAGAAATTCCTTGTAGTCGTATTTTGGTTAGCTGTCCACTGTGTGACACAGAGTCGACCATCTTTGGGAACCGTAAGAAGACTGAATCTACCACTTCCGCTGAAACTCTTGTTTTCAAAATGTAGTATATCAATAAAACAAGCTGTGTTTCAATATAACAACTTACTTCTACACCTGTGCTACTTCTTTCTGAGGATCTGCTTCTCCACGAGAAATATCATTATGTTTGCGCTAGAACATGCTCTAGGGTCTTGCAAAACGGACTTCAGTAATATTGGTATGTAACTGTGTATCCGTTCATTTACTCCATTTATAAAGAGGAGTGACTTGCGCTGTTTCTGTCCGCGCGGCTCTATTTTCTGTGCAATAAATACATTATCAATAGAGGTACTCGTATGAATAGGCAAGGGATCGGAGGAATGATGATGGTGTTTTTATGGATAAGAATAGTATTTGTGGTTTCTGACATGTACAAATGATTATCAGTTTCCTAAAAGTACGTGCAGGAATTTATGAGAGAAAACTTAAATTGACAATACTCTTTTTTGTTCATGGTATGAATTTCGTAATATACGCTGACACTGTAAGGTGTCCGCCTTTATGATATGATGACGCGTGAGCCTTTGGTGTTGGAGTAACATTATAGGCAGATGAATACGCCACCGGATTTACCAGCGAATGGAAATATTGTAATGGGGAAGCTACCACTGTACCAAAATAATGTCGCCGGTGGTGGATACGGATAAGATGTTACTTAGTGATGTTAGTAGCAAACTTCTGTTAATATGTGCTGCACGTTGGGTTCCGTATTGCTCATGAGATCAAAAGCTCTAGGGATCACGATCGTTTTGAGACAAGTTAATAATGTCCTACTATCTACCATAGTCTTCCTAATAACGTTTTGTAGTACACCTTGCTTCTTATTTACACTATTTTCAGTATCTGTAGTGGATTTAATAACAGTAAATGCCTGTATTATGTACAAACGTAACGTGACGATAAAAGCGGATTACATTTCGAATAATAGTAAAACAAATTACACATCCTTTTGAGGAATCATCTGAAAGAAGAGTGGTTTTTACCGACTGTTACTAGGCAGGCGATGAACCATATGATCTGCAGTATACAAAGAAGGAAAGTGAACTCTTTGTAGAAAGGTCGTATTAGCGCTTGTGAATAGAATATATAGAAATAACTCTACATACAATGTTACAATCAATGCTACGGTTTTGTCTGCGAAGCTTTAAAATTCGTAATGTGAAGAATTTTAGAGAAGTTAAGTTGGTTGTAGTGCTACGTATGTAATACTAATACAGCTGGTTGCTAAGTTGTTAGAATCAGTGTCTGTTTTCGAATATAAGTGACAAAATGAGATTGTCAGCTCCACTTCGCATAACCATAGCAGAGACGGAGCGTCATTCCACCCATCAAGTGTGAACGATGATGGTGCTTTCAAAGTGCGGCGTAGACGGGGGCACTTGACAGACACACGAAGAGGAACAGCCGCAGTTTATCGCAGACCGAGCCTGTTCTAGAAATAAGCAACTCGTCGTTTTCCGCTGTTACCTGCACCTCGAGTCTGCGTACTCAGCTAGGAGACAGCCATAATCGGATTAGAAGCAGAAGGCTTCAGGAATGATTATCTCCTTCATCGCATCCGACACTGAATAATCGCTTCCAGCTCCCCGGAAACTAAATAATCTCCGTCGACACGGATCACAATGAATTAACGAGGATCCGATGAAGTTTCTGTAAGTCTCAGGACACTGGTGCAGCAATTGTTCTACAGTTTATGTTGGGTGATGCTGATACTTATTGGTGCTGTCGAGGTGCACTCGTATGTAAATCATTTGTAGAACTTATCATCGAAAATTGCAAAATGTTATGTTTACTTCCAATGGGGTAAGTTTCACGCTTTGAGGTTGTGTAGGAGAATCAGACTAGAGATCACGCTCTTAATTCGCACAAGCTAAAATCGAGGGCTATTCGGAAAGTATGTTACGAACGGTCGCGAAATGGAAATAACAATGAAATACAAAATGTTTTATATACAGCAGTTAGCCACTCCTACCAGCTACTTCTCCCACTTAGACACTACTCTCAGCGTTGTGTCAACTTTCCAATCTCTTGGCATCGATAAAAAAAGAATGTCGTGTGACTAGGGCCTCCCGCCAGGTAGACCGTTCGCCTGGTGCAAGTCTTTCGATTTGACGCCACTTCGGCGACTTGCGCGTCTATGGGGATGAGATGATAATGTTTAGGACAACACAACACCCAGCCCCAGAGCGGAGAAAATCTCCGACCCAGCCGGGAATCGAACCCGGGCCCCTTAGGATTGACATTCTGTCACGCTACCACTTAGCTGCCAGGGACGAACTTGGCATCGATGGAAAGCCACCTGAGCTTTCCGCGAATACTGTATGCTGGTCTACAGCTCCTTGACTTTGCTAAAATGTTGTAACCAAACCCAGGGGTTCATGTGAGCTAAGATGAAGCTCAGGGGTAGCCAGTTACAAGCTGTATTGTGGTGGATCAAACACCTCCCATCGAAAACGTCCCAGGGGCATCTTTACTGCCCCTGCTGAGTGCGGCCTAGAATTCTCAAGAAGAAGGAACGGCATGACAGTTGTGTTACCGGGGCTGCATGACATCAGGCAAAATCTCTCACCACACCCTCATACTTGGCGGGAGATGCTACTTTCCTAGGAATCTTTACGAGCTCACTGTGCACTCAGAACTGGAAAGAGCGACTTGACGCTATCGAGTGGCATACTAGAGACACTGCCAACACATCTGTGGAAAGCTTCGTAGGGTTTTCAGAGTGATTTCCATTTTGCGACCGATCGTAACTTAACTTCCGAATTGCCCTCGTACATTGGCAGACAATTATATCACAACACCAATAAGAAGTTGTGCGACATAAATGGTCGTTGGTAGGCGTGTTTCTAGATCTGAAAGATGCTTTATATTCAAATTTCGCACCAGTCGCATAATAGTTGCACGAGGATGCAAATTAGATTTGCTTTAGATGCACAATGTAATGATGGACAGCGTTAGTCACCTATGAGATTGAACGTGGGTAGTTAATGTTAGTCAAGAAAGCCTCATCTTAGAAGACAGATTAAGGAAAGGCAAACCGACGTTTCTAGCATTTGTAGACTTGGAGAAAGCTTTTGACAATGTTGACTGGAATACTCTCTTTCAAATTCTGAAGGTGGCAGGGCTAAAATACAGGGAGCGAAAGGCTATTTACAATTTGTACAGAAACCAGATGGCAGTTATACAAGTTGAGGGACATTAGAGGGAAGCAATGGTTGGGAAGGGAGTGAGACGGGGTTGTAGACTCTCCCCGATGTTATTCGATCTGTATACTGAGCAAGCAATAAAGGAAACAAAAGAGAAGTTCGGAGTAGGTATTAAAATCCATGGAGAAGAAATAAAAACTTTGAGGGTTCGCCGACGACATTGTCAAAAAATGGTTCAAATGGCTCTGAGGACTATGGGACTTAACATTTATGGTCATCAGTCCCCTAGAACTTAGAACTACTTAAACCTAACTAACCTAAGGACATCACACAACACCCAGTCATCACGAGGCAGAGAAAATCCGTGACCCCGCCGGGAATGATGACATTGTCATTCTGTCAGAGACAGCAAAGGACTTGGAAGAGCAGTTGAACGGAATGGACAGTGTCTTGAAAGGAGGATATAAGATGAACATCAACAAAAGCAAAACGAGGATAATGGAATGTAGTCGAATGAAATCGGGTGATGCTGAGGGAATTAGATTAGGAAATTAGTCACTTAAAGTAGTAAAGGAGTTTTGCTATTTGGGGAGAAAAATAACTGATGATGGTCGAAGTAGAGAGCATATAAAATGTAGACTGGCAACGGCAAGGAAAGTGTTTCTGAAGAAGAGAAATTTGTTAACATCTAGTATAGATTTAAATGTCAGGATGTCGTTTCTGAAAGTATTTTATGGAGTGTAGCCATGTATGGAAGTGAAACGTGGGCGATAAATAGTTTAGAGAATAGAATCTTTCGAAATGTGGTGCTACAGAAGAATGCTGAAGATTAGATGGGTAGATCACATAACTAATGAGGAGGTATTGAATAGAATTGGGGAGAAGAGGAGCTTGGGGCACAACTTTACTGGAAGAAGGGATCGGTTGGTAGGACATGTTCTGAGACATCGAGGGATCACTAATTTAGTATGGGAGGGTAGCGTTGAGGGTAAAAATCGTAGAGGGAGACCAAGAGATGAATACACTAAGCAGATTCAGAAGGATGTAGGCTGCAGTAGGTACTGGGAGATGAAGAAGCTTGCACAGGATAGAGTAGCATAGAGAGCTGCATTAAACCAGTCTCAGGACTGAAGACCACAACAACAACAAGAAAGCCTTTAAGGTGACAAGACGCCATTAACAATACTCACTGAGTTAGAACCAGGTCGTGTAATGGGGCCAGGGAAGCCAGGTGTTCTTTCTGCGATATTGCAGAAAAACTAGGCAGGAATGCAGCCGCTGTACATGATTGCTGGTAGCGGTCGTCACGAGAAAGAACGGTCTCAAGGAGATTGTCTCTGCATGGCCAATATCACTATTTCGAGAGGGAAAACCATAGCATTACGTGTGTGTGCTGTATGTGGAGCCGCAATTTGATCAGGAATATCCCTTCTGTGACGCAACGAACAGTTACAAATCTGTTACTTGAAGGACAGACCCGAGCCAGACGCCCTGTACCGCGCATACCACTGACTCCAAATCAGCACCACATGCGGCTTAAGTGGTGTAAAGCGAGAGCTCGTCGGAGGGCAGGGAGGTGGTCTGTTGAATTTTCTGATGAAAGCTAGGTGTGTCTCGGTGCCAGCAATGGGCGTATGTTGGTTATAAGGAGGCCGGTTGGCCTGCAATCGGGTATGTAATCCCATGCAGCCTGACTGAAAATTTGTACGTCAGTCTGGTGATTCGGTCTGCTGTGCTGCCTCTCATGAACAGCATACCAGCGGCTGTTTTCCAACAGGATAACGCTCGCTTACATACAAATGTTGTAACCCAGCATCATCGGCACGTTGGTTTGATCTACTCTGTCACGAGATCTGTCTCCACTCGAGCATATATGGAACATCATAGGATGTCAACTCCGGCGTCATCCATAAACAGCACTGACCGTTACTATACTGACCGACCACGTACAACAGGCATGGAACTCCATCCCACAAACTGACATCCTGCACCTGTGCAACACAATGCATGCACACTTGCATGCTTGTATTCAAGATTCAGATGATTACACCGGTTGTTAATATACCAGCATTTACATTTTCATTGGCTTATCTCGAGCTTACATAACCTGCGAGCTTGCAATGTTAATCACTTACATATGTTACCTATACAACTATATTCCCGACATTTCAGTACTCTACATCAATTACCTTTTGGTGTTGCAGTTTTCTTCGGCAATGTAGGTCTAAATTTCAATCAACAGTTCAATTTTGAACGTGATGCATCTGTATATGGAGCAAAATTTAAGGTGGGAGAAGAAAATACATCTCCGTGAAGTCGTTGCACGTGTGGTTCTTCCTTTCTGGATCATGTAATATAGACTGCAACGATCTACTAGTCGTATCAGATAGCTGTACGGAGCAACATGAGCTTAAGATTAAACACTACATTACGCAGAAGGTAAATTTCACTCTACTCTTCCATGCACGCTGCAAAGAAATTTCCTGAAATGGTGAGAGCTGTGTGCGGTGTCAGAATTCGAATTGTCACTTACTGTCTGTAAAGAGGTTTCGTTCTAAATGCATTCCATATGAAGACTCAGGATAGTCTGGTTTGTTATGCAGTATGCCACTCTCCTATACGAATTGATTAGATGTCAGAATGATTCACGGATTTAAAGAACGATATCACAAGATTACCGACAAGTAGCCATCAATGTATCGTATATTGAAGTGCAGCAGTTCGCCAACAGTAGTGAAATGTGCTGAAAGCGTTTCGCGCTACGATGGACGTAAGTACTTTGCAGCCGCTATAGAAGATATCATTATTGGAGAACCTGATACGGTATATCATTGCAGCAGCTATATAACTGTATGTAAGTTTACCGGGTGGCTAGGTATCTGCACTGCCTTAGATCACATCATTATCCAAAACATCTTGCAGTTTCACATGTGTCATCACGATAGTTTCCGCCAGGGATGCACTGTTTTTGCGTTCGATGCGCAATGCATACAAATTACACCGGGTGATTCGAAAAGAGAGAACGGATTTCAGTTATTACAGACAAACTATAAATCGCAAGGTGTGAGGGCTGGTGACCTGGGAGATCATAAGCAATTAGCAAGATCTTGTTGTGCAGCTTTCCAATCCGACGTTGGGGATGGTGTTTTTTAGATGACAACCTACCTGCGCGTATCACTTGATAGTGGAAGGTTCAAAGCTTTGACACAACTGCAGTATTGTTTGTTTGTAGCGACATAGCGACTGCACCATAAGAGAAATACTTTTGTGTTTTGTAAATTGTGCGAAGTCAATCAATTGCTCGAGTGAAACGTGCATTCCGCCTTCGGTACAGCAAGAAGCTGCCTCTGCACGAGCAGATTTATGAGTGGCATATGAAATTCTTGGAAGTTGGTTCATATACAAAGGGAAGAGCACTGGTCAGCCACGCATATCTGATGAAAATGTAGAGAGTTTCCGAGAGGCGTTCACACGGAGCCCTCGGAAAACCAGGAATCTCAACTTCCTCAAACAATGGTGTGATGTGTTCTCAAACGTCGCCTACATGTGAAGCTTTACAAGTTGCAGTTATTGCAGAAACTGCGTCTCGGCAACATTAAAATACGATTTTTGTATTTCGGTTCTCCAGGATGTGACAGAAGATACCTTTCCCGAATGACTCACAATTTCGAACGAATCTACGTTTCATCCTTCTGGTAAATTACTCTGACATAATGTAAGAATTTGGGGGTAAAAGGATCCTGGTTTCGTCGTCGAAAATGAAAGTGACTCACAGAAACTTAATTGTGTTTTCTGCCGTTTCTGTTCACAAAGTTTAACGACCTTCCTTTTTTGCAGAGGAAACTGTGAGAGGAATGACATACCTGGACATGCAGCAAAATTGGTTGTCTCCTCAACTTGACGAAGATACCAATGATTTAATCTTTAAGTACGAAGGCATCCCACCTCACTTGCAACTTCGGGTTGGCTGTCATCTTAAAAACGCCATCCCCAATGTCCGATTGGAAAGGTGGACAATAAGATCTTGCTAATTCCTTATGACCTCCGAGGTTACCAGTCCTCATATTTTGTGATTGTTTTTCTGCTGGTTACGTGAAAGACAGAGTCTTCGTGCCACCTATGGCAGCTACTCTTCAAGAGCGGAGCTGTTTTGATTCATGTGTGGCATGAAATGGACTACCGCTCCGAAGTTTCTCGAACAACGTGTGGTGATCATGTCGAATGTGTTATATTGTCTGTGCGAACATACGACCTCGAGCGTTCCTACATCCACCGACCTCCACATTGTGCTTCTCTCTTTCATAGTTTATCTTTAATAAACGACTGAAGTCTCTTTCTTTTCTGAATCACCCTGAACAACATTTTGAAGTTGTAGCTCTCCTTTCTGTATGTGTTAAACTGTTACCGTTTTGTGAGTTGTGTATGACTGTATTGCGTTCTAATATTAAACGTTGTCCTCAAACACAATAGTTCTGTCTAAACAGAGACCGGCTGAAATTGTTTACCGGTCTGTACGTATAGCACATCAGTACAGCTTCATGCATGATGGCAGTCCGAAGCGTGTAGCCGCGGAGGGTCATATCCGCTGTTGTATCGGACAAGGAAACTGAATACTTCAGATGTCGAACAGTGTTCTGAGTATTCTGCTGTGGACTATGTCATAGTACCAAAAATTAAACAGTCATTTCAGTCCTGCCACCAAAACGATAATCGGAAATTAATCGGTTTTAGTACTAGCAAATCATCACCACTTTGCAGGCGGAGGATGTATCTCAGACGACACTAGGGAAATACCACTTTCTTGTCGGGGTCGTGCTCCAGTAGTAATAGACGTGTATGGAAATCGATAGGCAGCGGAGTCGAATCCCTATCAGACCACGGAATGTATCAGAGTCTACCATCAAGTAGATATAACTTCTCAGTGTTGCGAAGATTCACCAGGACCGACACAAGGCTCGACTTTCAAGTTTACCTGTCGGTCCGCCTTTCCTTGTATGGTTGCTGGAATAAGTTGGTAGGTACATGAAAGTCCGAGTTGTAACACCTGAACCTATCTTTTAAGTTTTTGAAAACAGCTAAAATTCGTATTTATTAATTTTTTATCTACAGGTTTTGTTCTTCAAATGAACAAGAGCATCATTACAACATACAACATACACGCGGAATTCCCATCGAGACAATTATGTCTAGTTTTGATAAACTTGCTATCCTTTCAGCACTGCGAGTTATTATTATCGCTTTCTTAATTCAGCACACAGCCTATACTTTATACTCAGCAGCAGAAAATCGCCAAATGTTACGAACAAATTGGAGATGTTCCACCTTCAAGTATATACTAAAGAAAATAACTTTTTACTGTCTGCCGAACACTCCGATGAAATATAGAGGGTGTTTCAAAATGAATATTCGGGCATTAAAGCGTTGTACCATTTATTACGTCAAACTTACAGTTATAAAAATTACATCAAATGAGAAATGAAGTCAATTTGTTCTAACAACAGTTCAATGTGAGCACCATTCGTCACAAATCGAGCTGATATGTTAGTTCCACCCCCACCTTGATCGGTGTGTATGGAGTAATTGCTGCAACAACTTTGTTTCTAAGGTCTGGTAGATTAGCTGGTAAAAAACCCGCACGATGTCAGATCGTGTGTGAACGTGAAGGTCATGTAAAAACAAGTTCTATCAGCGGGCCTTTGGCGACCTATCAAGCGATACGGAACAATTTCGTTTAATCAGTCACTCACTGAGATATGCCAGTGAGGCGTCGCACCATCCTTCTGCCAAATAAAGCTCTGTGGTTCAGTTCCTTTCAACTGAGAAAAGAGCCATCTTTTTAGAGCATCAAGACAGCGAACACTAGACCATAAACACTCGATTTGGGTTGACTCTGGTCGCTACTCTACTATCTTGTGGGGATTTGCTGAACCCGATATGCGCACATTATAAATGTTCACGTCTCCACTTAGGCGAAATATGGATTCATAGCTCAAGACGAACCGATCGAGAATATGTTCATCGTCGTGCAGCAACATTTCGTTAGCAAATTCGCACTGATGCGTAGTCTTTAGCCTTTGGAGTTTGTAAGAACTGTAATTTTGTGGACATAGTTATAAGCGTCTCCAAAAAAGTCTCTATACAGACGTCACTGGAACCACTAATTCACGACTAGCCTTCCATAGTGACGTCTCGGGGCTAGTGTGAAAGAATCTTACTCGTTCAACAAGCTCTACAGTTACCCTTGGTCGTTCCATACTCTTCCCTTTGCCCACAGGTATACAAACAAATCTGTTCCAATTGCTCTTTCATTTAATGTGTTGTTTACAATTGTAAGTTGAGTACACTGCATTGATGTGAAAGAAGCCGTGGGATGCCGCCTAATATCGTGTCGGGCCTTCTTTTTGTCCACCGTTGTGCAGCAACTCGACGTGGCATGGACTCAGAAAGTCTCTGGAAGCCCGCTACGGAAATACTGAGCCACGGTCGCTCTATATGTGTCCATAATCACGAAAGTGTTGCCAGTGCAGGATTTTGTGCGAGAACTGACCTCTCTATAGTGCCCCATAAACGTTCGATGGGATTGATATCGGGTGATTTGCGTGATCAAATCATTCGCTTAAACTGTCCTCAATGTTCTTAAAACCAATCGCGAACAAATGGTTCAAATGGCTCTGAGCACTATGGGACTCAACTGCTGAGGTCATTAGTCCCCTAGAACTTAGAACTAGTTAAACCTAACTAACCTAAGGACATCACAAACATCCATGCCCGAGGCAGGATTCGAACCTGCGACCGTAGCGGTCTTGCGGTTCCAGACTGCAGCGCCTTTAACCGCACGGCCACTTCGGCCGGCCAATCGCGAACAGTTGTGGCCTGATGACATGTTTGGGGACAGGAAGTCCATTAGTAGCTGCAAATGGCCTCTATGTAACCGAACGTAATCTTTTTCAGTCAATGAGACAGTCTATTCCACGAAAAACTGCTTACATCACTATGGAGCCACCACAAGCTTTTACAGTGCCTTGTTGACGACTTGGATCCATGGCTTCGTGGGATCAGCGCCTCCCTCGAACCGTTCCATCATCTCATATCATTTTTAATTCGGCCTCATTTGACCAGGCCATGGTTTTCCAGCTGTCTAGATTCCAAACGATGTGGTCACGAGCCCAGGAGTTGTGCTGTAGGCGAAGACGTGTTACTCAAAGGTACTCGCGCCGCTCAAGGACTGGGAGTTTTGCTGTCCTTGTCATCATCATCATCATTTCATCCCCATCGACACGCAAGTGGCGTCAACTCGAAAGACCTGCACCATGCGAACTGTATACCAGACGGGAGGCACCTGCACCAGGCGAACTGTATACGAGACGGGAGGCAATAGCCAAACGGCATTTGAAGATATAATGATGTTTTGTGCGTAACTTGGCGACAGAATCAGAAATCGACTGAATTATCTTATAGTAACAAGTCGCTAAATACCTGACATTCTTTGGACATGGAGCAGCAGATTAATTTATTTGAGATTGGTAGGAAGCAACGTTATCATTTACAAACGTTTTCATGACCGCGATACAGTCATACCCGGATCGACACTAGGGGACCAAAAGATTTAGTGCCTTTAGAAGAAATCAACACCTTACAATTAAGAAGGATTGTTTGAGAAATGATAGGAAAACGATAATGTTCCTCCTGCGTCAATGCTGCGTTCGGTCCAGCAGCGTGCAGCGTGATCTTGATTTCTGGAGGTAGACTGATACAAAATGATTAACATTAAGGTAAAGAGGAGATAGAGATACTTAAGGATAATTTGTCTAAATAAGCCTACTTAATATATAACACACTTTTTTAAGGCTACGTACCTTTTTCTATTACAGTTACAATAGCTGGTGCGCATTAACAAAAGCTTTGCACATCACAGGCAATACTTGAGGTTAATGTCCTCTTGATGGTGTCTGCTCGTAATTAATTACGTAAAACGATATTTTTCTGATTGAGGAGACAATTAGCTTATTTACAGACTGCTTTGCACAAATTATAAAATACAGATTGCAGAGCGCAGGAAGTCCGCGTCCTCCTTTCATGGATAATAAACAGTAAAAGGGTGAAGCGCTCAAGGCCTAATTTGTCTTGGGAAAAAATTCTTTTTATATCATTAATCAATACGTGTACATTGCGATTTACAGCCGCTACGCAGGAGCGGCAAAGACAAAGAGTAATAATTCTGTCGCTGCTACGTAACGTTTCATTTCTTTTACATTACAATTGTTTGATAACTTCAGGCCATCAGGTGTTCACTATTGAGTGTATACTAATGCTTGTGAGGCGAAAATTAGCAGCACTACAATTTCCAGTACTATCCTAATCGATACTTTCGTCATACGTCCCACATTTATTTCTGCGGTTATTTCACTCAGTGTTGCCTGTCTGTTAGCTCTGACAACTCAACGCGATCGCCGCTGCTCTCGGTCGTTAAGTGAAGGCCGTCGGCACTGCTTGTCCATGGCGAGAGGTAATGGCTGTAATTTGGTAACCTAGGCACTCTCATGACACTGTGGATCTATGAATACTGAATTCCCTATCAATGGAATGTAACATGCGTCTAGCTCCAACTTCCATTCCGTGTTCAAAGTCAATTAATTCCCGTAGTGTGGCCAAAATCACATCGGAAACATTTTCACATGAACCACCTCAGAACAAATGACAGAGCAATGCAATGCTCTTTTATACACTGAGACACTCTGTACACTGACGAGGTAAATCATTATGATCACCTGCAAAACAGCACTTCTTCGGGTCATGGATTCGAGAAGTCGTGCAATTCCTGTAAATTACGAGTTGGTGGTTTGTGGACACAGAGCATGACGCCTAACAGCGTCCCAGATGAGTTCCGTCGATATCAGGCCAGTAATATTTGACAGTCAAGATATCGACACTAGTTGATAATCGTGATCCTCAAATCACTGCAGCACTATTCCAGCCTTCTGAAAGCGGCAGATACCCTTCTTGAAGATGCCATCGTAGTCGAGAAATGCATCAACAACGAAGGAATGCTGGTGCTAAGCAGTAACGTTCAAGTGGTCCACAGCTGCCACGGCCCCTTTGTTCACTTATCACAAGTCTCATGGAAGCCCAGATGAATGTTTCCCGCCATGTGGAAATAATGGTCCTTCGGCCGACGTCCGTGGCACAGAGGTTCATCTATCGAGCATCCGTTCCCTTGGATGACGGTGTATCCGGGCAGACCATCGACATGATGTGTGATAAACGGAGCGGGGGGAGAATGGAGGGGAAATCACTTTGCTGCTGTTGTTGTGGTCTTCAGTCTTGAGATCGGTTTGATGAAGCTCTCCATGATACTCTATCCTGTGCAAGCTTCTTCATCTCCCAGTACTTACTGCAACCTACATCCTTCTGAATCTGTTTAGTGTATTCATCTCTTCGTCTCCCTCTACGATTTTTACCCTCAACGCTGCCCTCTAATGCTAAATGTGTGATCACTTGATGCCTCAGAACAAGTCCTACCAACCGGTCCCTTCTTCGTGTCAAATTGTGCCACAAACTCCTCTTCTCCCCAATTCTATTCAATGCCTCCTCATTAGTACTGTGATCTACCCATCTAATCTTCAGCATGATGGAGTGGAAACTGCCGGGAATGGATTTATTTCACAGGAATACCGCACAAGATTTTATTACTAATTGTTTTAACACACAAGTACAAAATTTTTTTATCAAAGACTCAATATATACCGTTTTTGAAACTAATGAAGAAAATTATAACACACAGTCACAAAAATATTAATCGAAAGGTGAACAGCAATTTTTTTTTCAGTTACTGAATAAAATTGTAATACAGAGTTGCAAAAATTTTCAATCAATAGATCAGTAGATAACTTTTTCAAAATTAATGAAGGAAACTCAAGACACGATAACAGGATAACGTGTAGGGCGCCAAAGGAGTCGGAAGGCAGTGCTGTTTATATAAGACTCATTCTTTTCCACGATTGCGCTGAGGGCAACTTACAGTATGTAGAGATTCACACCGTCATGAAATTTTTAGTCAACGTACATCCATAATAACAAAACAGTTTAACAGATAAGCTAGCAAATTAAAGATAAACTTATGAATCGTCAGGTGAAGGCTCTTGATTAAATGGAAGGGAGTGTTATTCAACGATAATGGTTCATAGAATGCTGTTTTTCTTTAATATACACTTTCAAAGTATTTTACTCCAATGTGAGATTACTCAAATTACACAGACACTAAAATATGGCGTTAAGAAATTATTTTCTGTTCATAAGAAATAAAATGGTAAATTCAAAGCTGGTGAAATGACAAGTTTCAGTGATTTTTGATCTTAAATACCTTAAATAAACAAGAGCAAATCGTAAAATTAGTTGTGTATTCAAGTGCATGGACGTTCAAAATCCAATCACCATATACTGACTCCGCTTATTGATAACAGTTCAAAATTTACAATGAACTTTCTGGCTCCAAGCAAATAATCTTTTATAGGCTTCAGATTTACAGGGGCTTAATCGCCGGCTAGCATATCCTCGAAAATAATAGTAGTTATAAGCCAGACAATTAGATAAAAACTCAACTAATCACAAGCTTAAAATATACACTGTTAAACTCTATAGAACTGAGACGTTGGATCCGGGGAAGCATGTTTATTTAGTTAAGTACACATAATCCTATTAACTCGACCAAGAAGGGCAGCCTAAATGCAGTTTTATATTTTGTTTTTGCCACTTACGCACTCGATACTGAAGGTGAAACAACAACTATTCCCATGACGGCAGCTACAAATGTCCGAGATGCCGGTTATTATAAATCAGTCTCTTTCACCTCCTTTGAAAACAGAGGGACAGAATTCACAAACTGCGCACCATCCAATCATTTTTCGGCGATTATATGTCCACATTCGTAACAGAAGTTGACTAACGTTGGTAAGTCCCAGCTGAATTTCCTTTCTCAGAAACAGCTCCATATAGCCAATGTGGTGTCACCGCCAGACACCACACTTGCTAGATGGTAGCCTTTAAATCGGCCGCGGTCCGGTAGTATACGTCGGACCCGCGTGTCGCCACTGTCAGTGATTGCAGAACGAGCGCCGCCACACGGTAGGTCTAGAGAGACTTCCTAGCACTCGCCCAGTTGTACAGCCGACTTTTACAGAGATGGATCACTGACAAATACGCTCTCATTTGCCGAGACGATAGTTAGCATAGCCTTCAGCTACGTCATTTGCTACGACCTAGCAAGGCGCCATTACCAGTTTATATTGAGATTATAATTCATGTATCAACAAGAGCGATGTTCTCCAATTATGGATTAAAGTATTCAATCAACTACGTTCTTTTCTTCATAGGATAATTACTTTACCTTGTTCCAGACCTCACGCCAGTCTGTGTGAGTTTAAACGCGTGCATTTCGGCCTCCTCTAGCAACACGGTGTTGGCTCTTCTGCCAACACATCAGCCAATGCTGCTTGAACAACGTCAACGTAGACCAAAGTCCGTCGCTGGGCTTCAAATACAGTAACCGGCCAAGCCGACCTCTGGTGTGTTGACCTGTCAGGAGACACAAGGAAAATCGCTCATACTCACTGCAGACGGAAACCTCCCTATCTCCGATGACGGAGCCACTTAAATCGCCTTCAATGCCCTCTCTCAGCCGGTCAATGAAGGAATCGAATACGCTGTCCAAAGACTGGCTACAGTAACAGCCATCGGTAGGCGTACTCCCAAGCCTCACAATATAAAACATGATTCATCCGATTAGGCCTCATGTTTCCATTGATCTACAGCCCAATTTTGATGACCTCGTCCTTACAGCAATCGTAATTTAAGATCTCGTTGGGTGAACGTTGGAACACGTAGTGCTCGTCTGATGCGGAGCCCATGTTCAACAAATGGTCGTCCAACGATGTTCTCTGCAACACACGTGCTTGCAAGAGCATTTTAGTCTCTTGTCCTGCGTTGCATTTTCAGAATCCTTTGGGTGACCATGATAGTTCAGAACAAACAGTGCTGTTGTGATCTTCAGTGCGAAGACAGTTTTCGTATAGCTCTCCAAGATCGTCTGCGCTGTGGAGGCCTCTTCATCCCTGAATAAGTACTGTAACCTCCATCAGTTTCTTCTTGCTTACTGTATTCGAACCGTGGTTTTCCTGTAGAGTTTCACGCCATACACTTCCCTCCACGGTTACCTAAATGACGATCTGTTGATGCCTCGGTATGTGTTCTGTCGAACGATTCCTTTATTAATCAGGCTGTGCTTTACACTTCCTTTTTTTTCCTAGCTGGGTTGAACATGTGGCCGACGACGTGAAGCACGTGGGCGGCTTTGGTTTACAATTACTGATCTACGACGAGCACAAAGAAACTCTCTGCTGCCTGCCTTTTGGCAGTGCCTCATTGATCCGCCCAGTCCTCAGCTTTTTTATACTCCTTGGCCAGCTGTAGAGCAACTTTTAGAAAGACAAAACCTACTGAGGGAATTTTATTCCCTGAGCTACTTGTCCATATTTGTGTATGCTTCTTATTCACTCAACGCAAAATTTTATGGTGTCCTTTGTAATTATTTAAAGTGCCTCGCTATATTATGGATCGGTACCGACCGACCACCGTTCAATCCTTTACAAGTGGCGTTACTGGATGCGGCATGAAGGGGCATGGGGTCAGCACACCGCTCTCCCAGCCGTTGTCAATTTTCCATGACCTCGAACCACCACTTCTCTGTCAAGTAGCTCGTCGATTGGCCAGAAGAGGCTGACTGCAACCATTCCAGTCTTCCAAGAAAACTCCCTGGAAGTACCAGTAATTGAAGCCAGGCCTTTCGCATGGCAGGCAGCCACGTTGACAATTCAACTATTGAGGCAGTTCTGGTACACACGGATTCAGCGCAACGTTTCCGTAGCACGCCGCTAGGGGAACCAAAAGAAAGTATTGTAGAATGAAGGCTTTCACGACCGGGTGACATGGCTGTTGATATACTTTCCGGGATGTGAGGTCGTGGTCCAAGAACTTTTCTGCTCCTTACGTTTCGTTCAGGACTGCGCTGGACTTCCTCAGAGGCGCTGCTCCGCTGAGTCTTGCCGACTGACTGGTCGGGTGCCTGAGAGCGACTTATATATTGTGAGAAAGGGGGCGTGGTTCAGGTGACACGTGATGAGCAGTGATAATCCATAGCAAAGATAAGGTTGACTATCGATTACCACCTTATCGAAGATAAAAATTGCTAGCAATTTTGTAGAGCCACTGTCCATATATCGCTAAGTTTCATAGCCTCCTCTTTCCTATTAAAATTATCGTGATGTTTATAAATTTCAATAGCTTCTCTATATAGCCGTGGATAGTAATTTAACGTTGTAGATAAAACTTCGGTATCCGAAAACTTCACTTGGTGGTTTCCTGGTTGAAGAGCATGTTCCGCTACAGCTGATTTTTCTATTTTTCCAAGTCGACAAAGACTTTTATGCTCTTTCAGTCGCGTGTTTACGCTTTTTTTGGTAGTACCAATATAAACTTTACCACAGGTACATGGAATTTTATACAAACCACATGTCGACAGGGGAGGGCGTTTATCCTTCACAGATCGTAGTACTTGACTTATTTTCTTTGTTGGTTTAAAGACAGGTTTTATGTCATGTTTTCGTAAATTCTTACCGATCCGATCTATTACTTTTTTAATAAAAGGGAGAACTACTGTATTTTTCTGTCGTCGTGGTTCATTCTTATCGTTTGGTCTTCTATTCCTTGGACGCAAAATTCTATTTATCTCTTTTCTTGAGTAGCCGTTTTTTTCAAAAACCTGCTTTAGGTGTTTCACTTCAGCATCCAAATGTTCAGGTGTACATATCCGTTCCGCTCGATCGACAAAACTTTTTATGACACCCCTTTTTTGTTGTGGATGATGATTAGAATTTTTATGTAAATATCTGTCCGTATGTGCTGCCTTCCGAAAATCTTTATATTCCAAGCTTCTATCGGACCGTCTCATAACTAAGACATCCAAGAAAGATATTCTGTTATCCTTTTCTATTTCCATGGTAAACTGTATTTTTGGGTGAATTTTATTTAGATAATCAAAGAAATCGTCGAAGGCCTTTCTGCCATGGGACCAAACCACAAATGTGTCATCTACATATCGATACCAACGAGATGGTTTGTTATTAACTTTGTCTAGGGCTGATTGTTCAGATTTCTCCATGTAAAGATTGGCAATCGCAGGGCCTAATGGATTACCCATTGCTACTCCATCAAGTTGTTCATAAAATTCATTATCCCACTGGAACTGACTTGATGTAAGACAATGTCTGAAAAGAACAGTCAAATCTTCTGAAAAAATATCCGCTATGAAAATCGTAACTTAGTTAACAGGAATCATTGTGAATAAGGACACAATGTCAAAACTTACAGGAATATCTGCAAGGGCCAGAGTTAGTCCCTCTAGTTTTTCAATAAAATGACGCGAGTCTTTTATATATGAGTCAGTTTTTCCAATAAATGGTTGTAAACAAGTTGTTAAATATCTTGCTATTTCATAAGTGGGAGAAGTGATGGCACTGACTATGGGTCTTAAAGGAAAATCTATTTTATGAATTTTAGGTCCACCATACAATCGAGGACACAAAGCTTCACTTTTCAACAAAGTTCTTTTATCTTCTTTTCGGATAGAGGTAGATGACGTAATCAAATTATTTGTTTTCCTAAGTACACTGGCTGTAGGATCCCTCGCAAGTTTTTTATACTGTCCTGACGTTAAAAGGTTCAAAATTTTCTTTCGGTAATCTTCTGTATTCATAACAACAGTAGCGTTCCCTTTATCTGCAGGAAGAACCACTATTTCTTCATCTCCATTCTAATCCATAAGAGCCTTCCTCTCACCTTTTGTTAAATTACTTTCTAGAGGTCTACTGTGGCTTAAAACTCTAGTGGTTTCAATTCGAATTGCATTCGCGGTTGCCTTAGGGATATTTCGTATACCTGCTTCTATATTCACGATAATATCTTCAAGTGGTACTTTCACAGCTGTTATAGCGTAATTTCCTCCTTTTGCAAGGACGGAAATCTCGTCTGGAGATAACACTTTCTTTGACTTGTTTATAACAGTATCAGTCATCATTGTATTACTTGTAGTTGTTACATTAGCTTGTAACTTTCCGAACTTTTTCTTATGTCTACTAGTAGTCATTTCTATCGTAGCTTCCATAGTTGTAAACGTAAGATAATCAATTTTATTCCAAAGGTCTATCTGTATCTTACAAGCTAAGAATAAATGAAGCTTCAGTAACTCACAGTCAACAGAATCCATTTCTCGTCTTGTGTAATGTATCCTTTCTCGAAGTAATGCTCTTTCTGTATAATCATAAATCCGATGTACACGAGCTGTCCGGAACATCCTCTTCAGCTTTAAAAAGTTCGGTATAGAAGACGGCTAGACTCAGCGGAACAGCGCCTTTGAGTAAGTCCAGCGCAGTCCTGGACGAAACGTAAGGAGCAGAAAAGTTCTTGGACCACGACCTCACATCCCGGAAAGTATATCAACAGCCAAAAGAAAGTATGACCCATTAAAACAGTGGAGTAGCGGGCAGTAATTCGAGTTCAGCAGCAGCCGAAATTTTGCAGCAGTGTCAGGCAAATGAAGGCTGCTGAATAAATGACCTCTGCTGGCCTCATACGTCAAAAACTAACCATCTCACGAAACCTCACGGTACAAATAGTCTGCACCCACACCTTTAGCGGCTTGCTACGGAACTATTGCGAGGATTACTTTAATTTATTGTTCCGGCGTAATACTTGAAACTATCGTATGCACCTTTAGCGGCTCGCTACGGAACTATTGCGAGGATTAATTTATTGTTCCGGCGTAATACTTGAAACTGTCGTATGCACTGTGTACAATGTACCATGTACATGTATATTCGTACTGGCTATCAATCAATCAATACAGGGCCTAAACTGTGATGTAATTAGCTGAAATTCTCTTCAGACGACATACATGAGTAGTATGACGGCGGAATGACAGCTAGCGACCATGTGATGGTTTGTTTACCTGCATCAGGTGACTGCTCGCACAGTGTGGCGTCCGACAAGCAGACGAGCGTACATGCTTGGGTGGGGAGAGAGGGCTCTAAATGACTTAAAGCAGTTGTTGTGAACTATGTGAGCTGTTATAGCACAAAAAATTGGCAGTTTTCGGAGAGAATATAGAAATTTCGTAGAGGCATTTTGTGTTATGAATTAAGTCCGAAAAGCAGCTTCTTTTTTTAGATGTTTGTTTAATCACGACAGGCCTGTTTCAGCACTATTGCCATAATCAGGCGATCTGAAAGTAATGGTTTTATTATATACTATTTTCTAGGGCAGACGGTAGCCTACTTGTCATATATGAGATTGAAAACCATACATTTATGGAATTCTTAACTTACCTATAACATCGCTGGTTCGTCACTTAAGCGTTTTTCTTAAGTCTTTGAAGTTATTTTATGACGTAGCTCTCATAGGCTATATTTGTTAGAAATTATAGCCTGAATTTTATTTGTTGTGTGTGATTATTTTTTGTTTGACGTTTAACCCACCATGTTATAAATTTACATGAGAGCAGTTACTTATCGATTTCCCTTAGTTACCGTGTTGTTTATTTTTATCTGTGAAAGTGTGATTGGTTTGGTTTAGCTTATGTCTTTAGTTGTTTATCCGTTCTCACGGTCGATGATTTGAATAAAGTTTTCTGTATAGTGTTTATTTTTTAGATCTAATTGCTCGTTGAGTATTTGTTGTGGATATTTGTATCTGTGTAGATTTCGACCTCTTCCAGAATATTGAGTAAGCGACCTTTAGGTGTTATATGCAAAATTTGGATTGCTTTTTCTACATTACCTGTGGTATGTTGTTCTATCTGTAGGTATTGAAATAAGGTTGATGGGTTGCGTTCAGTGTTTCTAGTGTTTTCTCTGTATCTGATAAAGTTCCGGCCTGTCTGGCTTATGAAGGACTTATCACAATCTTTACAATGAATTTTGTATATACCTGGATTCTAGTGTATTGGTAATTTAACTTTTCCCGATCTAATGTTTAATTTTCCTTTAGAGTGATATACGAGGCGTACGTTTGTTTTCCTTAACATTGTGTTTAGTGTGTTCGATATGTTGTCTATATATATTGTCGGTATAGATGAGAATTTATGTTTGGTTTGTGTTTCTCGCTGAAGTGTTATTTTACTACGTATTTTTGATTTTAATGGGGTGGTACTTTTGTCATATATCTGTTGAACCAATTTTGCGTTATAACCATTCTGCATTTTATGTTGTTCCCATCACTCATGATATTTGACACAGGAATGAAGATAATTGGCAAAAACGGCAAGTGAAATACAAGGCTCGGATAGAATTACTGGTCATCAGAGCTCTCTGAAACGACCACCTTTTTCAGAGCTACAGCTAATTAAGCTAATTACAAAATATGTTTCGAAACAACATTTTGAAATTAAATAAATCTGTTAATACAATAGGAATGACATTCAACGAAATATTATCCGATAGATCTCCGTGATGGTTGTCTATAAGAACATTCACATACATCATTCTCGTGTTTTTTGGTGGCAGGTGACCATCACTAATAACGACAGCTGAGCACTTACATTTGAGGAGCTACATACTTCATTAAATGCTCTCACAGCAGCATGCAATAGTGCTAAGACCTAGATATGAGAATACACACAAATATTTACGCTTTTATGTAAATTAATATCAAAATCAGACAAAAACAAAATGTGTATTATTATCATCAACTCTGCGAGAACCATAGATGTTACATCAGTTGTGAGTCCGTAACTGGAAAGAGGTTTTGCCTTAGAGAAGACGCCAAACTTCATGCCCTAACATAAAATTTAGATTTATTTCAACTGCATCTACATCTACATGGATACACTACAAAAAACATTTAAGTGCTTGGCAAAGGTTTCATCGAACCACCTTCACAATTCTCTATTATTACAATGTCGTATAACGCGCGGAAAGAACGAACACCTATATCTTTCCGTACGAGCTCTGATTTCCCTTATTTTATCGTCGTGATCGTTTCTCCCAATGTAGGTTGGTATCAACAGTATATTTTCGCATTCGGAGGAGATAGTTGGTGATTGGAATTTCGTGAGAGGATTCTGTCGCAACGAATAACGCCTTTCTTTTAACGATGTCCAGCCCAAATCGTATATCATTTCAGTTACACTCTCTCCCATATTTCGCGATAATACAAAACGTGCTTCCCTTCGTTGAACTTTCTCGATGTACTCCGTCACTCCTGTCTGGTAAGGATTTCACAAAGCCCAGCAGTATTCTAAAAGAAGACGGACAAGCGTAGTGTAGGCAGTCTCCTTAGTAGATCTATTACATTTTCCAAGTGTCCTGCCAATAAAACGCAGTCTTTAGTTAGTTTTCCCCACAACATTTTTTTTACGTTCCTTCCGATTTAAGTTGTTCGTAATTGTAGTTCCTAAGTATTTAGTTGAATTTACGGCCTTTATATTTTACTGGTTTATCGTATAACAAGGTTAACGGATTTCTTTTAGCACCCATGTGGATTACCTCACACTTTTCGTTATTTAGGGTCAACTGCCAATTTTCGCACCATTCAGATATCTTTTCTAAATCGTTTTGCAGTTTGTTTTGATCTTCTGATGACCTTATTAGTCGATAAACGACAGCTTCATCTGCAAACAACCTAAGACGGCTGCTCGTATTGTCTCCAAAATCGTTTATAATGATAAGGAACAGCAAAATGCCTATAGCACAACCTTGGGGAAGGCCAGAAATAACTTCTGTTTTACTCGATGACTTTCTGTCAATTACTACAAACTGCGACCTCTCTGACAGGATGTCACAAATCCAGTCACATAACTGAGACGACATTCCATAAGCAAGCAAGTTTCAAAAGCCTTCTGGGTATCCAGAAATACGGAATCGATCTGAAGTCCCTTATAAATAGCACTGAAAAACTTCATGCGAATAAAGAGATAGTTGTGTTTCACAAGAACTGTGTTTTCTAAACCCATTTTGACTGTGTGTCAATAGACCGTTTTCTTTGAGGTAACTCATAATGTTGTAACTCAATATATATTAAAGAATCCTGCTGCATAGCGACGTTAATGATATGGGCCAGCAATTAAATGGATTACTCCCACTACCTTTTTGAATATTGGTATCACCTGTGCAACATTGCAGTCTATGGGTATGGATATTTCGTCGAGCGAACGGTTGTATATGATTGTCATGTATGGAAATAATGCATCAGCATACTCTCAAAGGAACCTAATTGGTATACAGTCTGGACCAGAAGACTTGCTTTTATTAAGTGATCTAAGTTGCTTCACCACTCTGACCGTATTTACTTCTGTGTTACTCATGTTGGCAGCTGTTCTTGATTCAAATTCTGAAATATTTATTTCGCCTTTTTTTGCAAAGGCTTTTCGTAAGGCTGTGTTCAGTAACTCTGTTTTTATAGCACTGCCTTCGATAGTATCTCCATTGCTATCGCGCAGAGAAGGCATTGATTGTTTCTTGCCGCTAACATGCTTCACATACGACCAGAATCTCTTCGGATTTTCTGCCATTTTTCGAGACAAAGCTTCTTTGTGGAAACTGTTATAGGTATCCCGCATTGACGTCCGCGCTACATTTCGAGCTTCTGTAAGAGATCGTCAATCTTGGAGATTTGGGTCTGTTTGAATTCGGCCTGTTTGTTTCGTTGTTTCTACAACAGTGTTCTATCCCGATTTGTGTACCAAGGAGGATCAGCTCCGTCGTTTGTTAGTTTATTTGGTATAAAACTCTCAATTGCTCCAGATATTATTTCTTTGAATTCAAGCCAAATCAGATTTACACTTATATTATTAATTTGGAATGAGTGGAGATTGTGTCTCAGAAAGGCGTCAAGTGAATTTTTATATGCTTTTTTTGAATATGAATATTTTTTCTTATTTTTGGAGTATTTGGGGATTACAATATTCAGTCTCGCTACAACAACCCTGTGTTCACTAATCCCTGTATTGGGTTCGATGCTCGTTATTAGCTCAGGATCATTTGTTGCTAAGAGGTCAAGTCTGTTTTCACAACCGTTTACTATTCGCGTGGGCTCATGAATTACCTGCTCCAAATAATTTTCAGAGAAAGCGTTTAGCACAATTTTGGATTATATTTAATGCGTACTTCTGAAATTAAACATGTATTTTCGCCAACCTATCGAGGGGAAATTAAATTCATCACCAACTATTATCGTACGAGTCGGGTACGTGTTGGAAATCAAACACAGGATTTCTTTGAACCTTTCAGCAACCGTAACATCTGAATTGGGAGGTTGGTAAGAGGATCGATTTATTATTTTATTCCGGTTGCCAACAATGACCTCTGCCCATACTAACTCACAGGAAGTATCTACCACAATTTCACGACAAGTTAAACTACTCCTAACAGCAACGAACACCCCACCGCTAACCGTATTTAGCCTATCCTTTCGGAACACAGATTCTTCGCAAAAATTTCGGCTGAGCTTATGTTCGGCTTCACGCAGCTTTCAGTACCTATAACGATTTGAGCATCAGTGCTTTCTATTAGCGCTTGGAGTTCTGGTACTTTCCCAACACAGCTAAGAAACTTTACAACTGTTTACCAATGTTTCCTGTATCTACGTTCTTCTTGTGTTCAGCCTGCACCCTTTGCGATTGAAGCCCTTCTTGTGTTTCCCGAGACCCTCTAACCTAAAAAGCCGCCCACTCCACGCCACACAACCCCTGCTACCCGTGTAGCCGCCTCCAGCGTAAAGCGAACACCTGACCTATTCAGCGGAACCCGAAACCCAACCACCCTTTGGCACAAGACAAGGAATCTGCAGCCTACACGCTCGCAGAACCATCTGAGCCTCTGATTCAGACCCTCTACTCGGATCTTTACCAGAGGTCCGCAGTTGGTCCTGTCGACTATGCTGCAAATCGTCAGCCCTGCTCTCATCTTGCAAGCAAGACTGGCGGCCTTTACCACTTCTGTTAGCCGTTCGAAACCAGAGAGAATCTCTTCTGATTCAAAGTGACACGATCGTTGCTACCGACGTGAGCCACCACCTGCAGTTGGCTGCACCCTGTGCTCTTCATGGCATCCGGGAGGACCCTTTCCACATTTGGAATGACTCCACCCGGTATGCACACGGAGCGCACACTGGTTTTCTTTTCCTTATTGTCAGCCAAGTCCCTAAGGGGCCCCATAACGCGCCTAACGTTACAGCTTCCAACTACCAATAATCCCACGCTCTGTGATTGCCCGGATTTTGCAGGCTGAGTGGTTTCCTCTGAAACAGGGCAGGCGACAGCATCTGGCTCAGCCACAGTGTCAGCCACAGATAGCGCTTGGAACCTGTTTGTCCGGCAAACCAGGGAGGCCTTTCGTGCGACCGTCTGGGAAGTATTTCGCCGCCTGCTTCACCCCGGGGCGACCTCCCAATTGACCACAGGTGTGGACCGATCGGTGGTCTCGGACTTGCTGGACGTCCGTTGGATCCCCACGGCCGGCCCACAACAGTAATGCCCATCCACTGCAATCTCAAGCTGTATAACCGAGGCCATTGCAGCCTGAAGATGGGAGCGAAGTGTCACCAACTCGGTTCGCATCCGCACACACTAATCGCAGTATCTGTCCATACTAAGGACCGTGGGAAACTAATCTATGCAGATAAACGGACTATCGACACGTGCTGCGCAACTCTACTGTAGACCCTGATGAAAACACAGGAACTGTGTCTAATAACACGCAGATATTCAAAAACCTATCTAACGAAGCACTGAGGTGAAACTAAATAATTCGCCCCTGCTTAGGAATTTGTAATATTTCACAAACTCTCTTTACTTTCCGACGCAAAAGAAAACGCGAGAACTGTGGCTATTATACATTAAATTTACAAGCAGAAACTCAGGAAACTAAACTATTAAAGCACACAGATGATATAATAAAATTCGCTCCTGGTTAGGAACCCGTGAAAGTCACAAAGGCGGTTACTTCCCGGTTGCTGCGTCTGTCTCGGTCGGCTACTACTGCCTAACTGTTCCAAGATTTAGACGTCACGCAAATATAACAAATGGCTATAACTAATTTTTAAAACAGACAAGTGTTTCCTACCAGCTTCTTCATAAAATACGCGTGTACGGGGGTACGATTATTTCCATTATATATGACTTATTATTAAATGTGTTGAGGCTTTTTTGGTTCTGACGACGCAATAAGTCACCTTGGCTATGATTCATCGACAGATGTGGAAGGAACTTGTGCTGTGTTACAGAGAAGTGTGGTGGGACCCTTCCTATTGCCAATTTGAAATGTTCAGAAATGTAAAACTGTGCACGTCACAAAACGACAAAACATAATCCCATGTGGCCATAATATCAATGACTAACAAAAAATGGTTCAAATGGCTCTGTGCTCTATGGGACGTAACTTCTGAGGTCACCAGTCCCCTAGAACTTAGAACTACTTAAACCTAACCAACCTAAGGACATCACACACATCGATGCCCAAGGCAGGATTCGAGCCTGCGACCGTAGGGGTCACGCGGTTCCAGACGGTAGGTCCTAGAACCGCTCGGCCACATCGGCCGGCTAATGACTCACAGTTGGATTTGGTGTACTCATATAAATACCTGGTTGTAGCAATCTTGAGGGATATGAAATGGAACGGTTACAAATGTCGTAGACGAAGCAAGTGGCTGGCTGTGTTTCATTGCTAGAATGTTAGCGATATGCAGTCACTCTACAATGGTGATTGCATATAAAACGCTCGCATGACACATCCTAGAATGTCGTTTAACTGTGTTCGGCACTTACCAGATAATTCTAACAGATAGGTACGAAGAGGGTTAGCACTAATGGCCACAGGCATGTAGCATTTATGGAAGAGTGTCACGAAAATGTTGAGGAACTGAACTGGCGGGCTAATGAAGACAGAAGCAAACTAGCCCATGAGATCCTATATAGAAAATATCTAGAACCAACTTTAAGTGACGATTACAGGAATAATTGTAACAAAAGAAATGGCTCTGAGCACTATGGGACTTAACTTGAATGAACTCCATGGTAGGGGCTACATGTGCTGATGAATGGGGGTTGGGCTGGTTGAGATGGATATAGGAGGGGATGGACATAATGAAAGTCAGGAAGAAGTGGACAGAGACAGGGGAGGAGAGGGGAGATACATGAAGCAGGTGAAAAGTGTAAGGATGTTGGGCAGGAGGAATGGGGAGAGTGGGAGGCAGAGACGGAAAGAGAGGTGGGAGGGAGGTATGCACAGAGAGAGGGGGGAGGAAGACATCGTCAGAGAGAATGTATGGAGGAAATGGACGAAGGGAGGGGGAGGGAAATGTGAAGAGACAGAGAGGGTGGTCAGGCAGAGAGAGATAGATGAAGCAAGAGGTGGCTCGGCAGAGGGAGGAAGAGGTGAACACAGAGGATAGGTGGAGAATGTGTGTTAAATGTGTGTGGCGAATGCAAATGCTGGCGAAGCTAGGAGGAAAATTCTTGTCATTACGTACAAGATTTTTGTTATAAATTATCAGTATCAACTACCTCATTGACTCATCAGTTCTTCGTTTAATATAACACCAACAAAAACTAAATACCATTAGTCTTTTGTGATTTTAAAAGTGAGTGTTCAAAGAAATTTACCTAACATTCTGACGTTTAGCTAAGCGTTAATGCTGAGAACGGTATGGTTGAGGATTACCAGCCAATACCAGATTGCACTCAGGCTGAGTCGTGTCACGAAATGATGGGAACCACTGCATTAGAATCTGTGAATATTTACAGTGGCGGTTGAAGACGCGTAATGGAGATAGTGTATGTAAATTCCGAGACATTAATGTGGACCGTTAACACTGGATGTCGCATTTCCACAAGGCACCTGTGTCGGTTTAGGTGATAGTTTAACGACTTTGGTAAGGCACATCTCATGAGGGTACTAAATTCAGGATAAATCGCAATACTTCTACTTCTGAGACGAGTTAGTGCTGGGAGCGTATCAGTTAAGAGTTGTTGATACTTGCAGAAAAGTAATGCCTCCGAGTTTTTTATTCTGTTCTGAATATCGCTTGAGGCATTATACGTCATGCATATTTCTCTGCCGACTTTCCCAATTCCCTGACGCAACTTTCAACCTTCCGCCGCTTCGAATTGTAACGTGTAGCACTGCTGCTTGTAACGTAAGTATGTCGGAGCGTGACAAACAGCGTGCTGTAATGGTGTTTGTAACCGCAGAAAACCTGCCTAAAGGCATGGAGCATGCTGTTCTTCAGCATGGCTGTGCCGGGTCACACACGTGCTCCGGATATATGCAACAGTCCGAAGCAACTGGTGCACTGTCATCGATCATTCTCAATGCAGTCCCGAATTGCCCCAAATCTGATTTTCATTTGTTTCCAAAACTTACAGATTACCTACGAGGACTTAACTTTGACTGTGATGTAGCGGTAGAACCAGAGGTTAGGTAGTGGCACCGTCAACAAACTCATACGTTACACAGTCTAGAGATCTGCAAACTGGTCTCTCGTTGGGAGAAATCTATTCGTCGCCAGAATGACTATGTTGAGAAATGAATATGTCGACATGAAGAGTAAAGGTACGGAAATTTAATGAATTTCGTATTACACAAAAAGCTTTAAGACTTCCGTAAATATGAAATTCGGAAGCATTACTTTTCAGCACGCACTCGCAGTAAGTGTTCACTTCTTTCGATGGGGTTTGGTAGAATTTAGCTTGGGTTAGTCACTTAAGCCCTACTGGTCTTACGTTTCACCAAACGGTAAAAGCTGCAAATGTGTGTGAAATCTTATGGGACTTGACTGCTAAGGTGATCAGTCCCTAAGCTTACACACTACTTAATCTAAATTATCCTAAGGACTAACACACACATACATGCCCGAGGGAGGACTCGAACCTCTGCCGGGATCAGCCGCACTCTCCATGACTGCAGTGCCTCAAACCGATCGGCTAAGCCCGTGCAGCACCAAACGGTACCTATGTATGAGAACAGTTAATTGAACTTCTACACGTTTATCTCGGTAATTTGAAAATGGCCAATCATCACATTAATTTAGCAATATTTACGTGTGTCTTTGTAAACAATATTTTCAGGAACGGAACGCATTTAACATAGATGAGCCAGAAATACTAAATAGTAATCCATTACATTAATAAAAACTTCTTTATTAACACCTTCATGTACGAGTCCAGAGCCTCAATGTATAGTTTATAAAATGGAACCATTTTAACCAACATTCGCTGTCATTTCTATTGCCTACCTTATGTATTTACTGTACTTGCGGTATTTTACTCCATAAGTTTCATAATGGCCTAAGGCGGAAACTAGTCATTAATGTAATTTATATGCATGGTGCATTAAAGGGATAAGACTAGCAGCCTACGGTGGTTAAAATGTTTCATAATTTAGATGAATTATTTTATTTTTAAATGCCCAGTCAGAGTAGAAGCGTCGCAAAATTTTTGAAATAACTAACCTTCAACAAAAAGAATAGTCCTTGGCAAATAAATTACCGTAGAAACTGAAGGATGCCAGCGCATTTTATAAGATATGCATATATTTCTGTATAGAATACGTCTCAATAGATGTGTGATCCGAGTATTAGCAATTGCGACATAGTGCGTACTCTGTACATTGCTCCATACGAGCAGTAGCTGGTAGTCTGTCCGGGATCTATTCTAGTCGCGGAATGCAGAATGCACTGGACAGCTTACAGATAGGCGGATTAGCTAGCGGTGAATGTAAAAAGAGCTTGTTCCCTTCAAGACCTTGGATACCGCACAGTGGCCTCTGTTTCCAGCACCAGTACTTTGCGGCCGTCCTCCGTACCGAGTACAGACACGAAATGGATTCTACAAATTCGCGGTTCCCCGGTTTAACGCGTACTTAGGCCCACCGAGTGTCGTCGCGTAGCGTTCGCAGCTTAGCACCGCGGCGGCTCGGAGGACATTTACAAATCCCGAGTTGCAGATTCTGAGCCCATAACTCGGGCGGAGTGTCCCCACGGCGCTGGCGGCGCCAAGTTGAGGAGAAGAGTGTGAAGAGGCTCGGCCGGTCTGCTTTATGGAGCTGTTCCGCTAAGCGGCGACACCCGCTAATGCGCCGCAGAGTCCGCCACACATTACGTCGCTCCCACTCCCACCGCCCCCGCCACCCCATACCCACCCCCTCCCCATCCCCCGGCCCTCATTTGCATGCGCCCGCGGCCGCTCGCTGGCCAACGCCCACGGGGCGTAATCAGATTGTGACTCAATTTGCGGCACCCCGACACATACACACTTACCCACTCACACAGTGTGTGTGTGTGTGTGTGTGTGTGTGTGTGTGTGTGTGTGTGTTTGTGCGCGCGAGCTTGCAGCTGCGCACGCGCGTGTGCTAGGGCGAATAATAACGCCGACAAAAGTGGTGGGAGGGAAAAAAAATATGCTACCGAAAAATAGACGGGAAATGAAAATTCGAACCCCGCGGAAAACGCGAAAATTTGCTGAAAATTTGAAACGACGGCGGTAATGGGGATGCCATCTATGTTTATTCTGTTACCGAATACTGAATTAGCTCGGTCGTTCGTCAACAGAGCACCGGTTGTGATATGTTCGATCTGTGTTGAAAATTATGTTTTTCTCGTTGAGGGTGGTGTATGAGCTTCCTCTGAAAAGCAGTTCATACCAAAGGACAGTTTGTGTTAGAAAGTGCTGTGTGCTCTGTAGCCGCTTGATTTCGAAAATAACGGAGAAGCGAAATAGTGGCTGTTACTCTTCTTCTCATCTTCCATTTAACAAATGCATTTAAATACATATTGTTTGTGTGTGTGTGTGTGTGTGTGTGTGTGTGTGTGTGTGTGTGTGAGAGAGAGAGAGAGAGGGGGGAGAGGGGGGGGGGAGAGGGGGGGGAAGAGAGAGGGAGAGAGAGAGAGAGAGAGAGAGAGAGATAAGGAAAAGGACGTAGACAGAGGAAAAAAGGGAAAGAGAGAAAGGAGAGAGGGAGGGATAGAGGCAGGGAGGTTAATTCACAGGACTGCATTGGCACATAATTAGATTTCATTGTCAGAATCTCTTGCAACATAGGCTCCGAATGTGTAATGGCTAGTATAACAGCAATACTCGCGAAATAACTATTGTTACTCTGCGATTTCATACATTCTCACGTGGTTTTTGATGCACTCGAAATCGGTGCACACATACGAACTCGCGCTTTTGGCATCCTAGTTTCCAAGTTCACTGTGTGTCCCACATAACTCGGCCACCCCATGTGTTTCTGAAATGTCCCACGTAACTAGGGTACCGTAAGTTGGGGTTACTTTGGCCTTTGCTGGTAACTTTGGCCCACTCACGAAGTGAAATTGTGATGGCAACACTGGAATTTTTATCGATTGTAAAAATTTTTGCGCCTTTTATATGTCCCAAAATTCAACCTGTAGAGATCATTACAGTTACAATATAAGGTAAGTGCAATTTTGCGTTCTGCCTTTATTAGATAATACGGTGAGAAACTGTCGTTTGTGTTAAATACAGTTTCGATAATATAATTAAATGTTACGTAAAATGGTTCACGTTTTTGAAGAATTTGGGGTTACTTTGGCCCGGGCCAAAATAAACCCTAAGAAATGATATTTTCACTCTACAGTGGAGTGTGCATTCTATAAACATCCCCCAGGCTGTGGCTAAGCCTTGTCTCCGCATTATCCTTTCTTCCAGGAGTGCTGGTTCTGCAAGGTTCGCAGGAGAGCTTCTGTGAAGTTTGGAAGGTAGGAGACGAGATACCGACGGAATTAAAGCTGTGAGGACGGGGCGTGAGTCTGCTTTGCTAGCTCAGTTGGTAGAGCACTGGGTGTGCTCTTACTGTCTTATTGTCTCAAAATGCCTAGAGTATATAAAAAAGAACTATGCAGTCCTAAATGCAGTCCCGTGAAAGGCAAAGGTTCTGAGGTCGAGTCTCGGTCCGGCACACAGTTTTAATCTGCCAGGAAGTTTCAACCCCAAAAGAGTCTGTATATATCTGTATCTCGTAGTTAATGATGATGCATTTAACTTTTGTTTCAGATCTTATTGTCTCAAAATGCCTAGAGTATATAAAAAAGAACTTGGATCACGAAATTTTTTTTGTTTTTTTTTGTCATCAGTCTATTGACTGGTTTGATGCGGCCCGCCACGAATTCTTTCCTGTGCTAACCTCTTCATCTCAGAGTAGCACTTGCAACCTACGTCCTCAATTATTTGCTTGACGTATTCCAATCTCTGTCTTCCTCTACAGTTTTTGCCCTCTACAGCTCCCTCTAGTAACATGGAAGTCATTCCCTCATGTCTTAGCAGATGTCCTATCATTCTGTCCCTTCTCCCCATCAGCGTTTTCCACATATTCCTTTCCTCTCCGATTCTGCATAGAACCTCCTCATTACTTACCTTATCAGTCCACATAATTTTCAACATTCGTCTATAGCACCACATCTCAAATGCTTGGATTCTCTTCTGTTCCGGTTTTCCCACTGCTCATGTTTCACTACCATACAATGCTGTACTCCAGACGTACATCCTCAGAAATTTCTTCCTCAAATTAAGGGCAGTATTTGATATTAGTAGACTTCTCTTGGCCAGAAATGCCTTTTTGCCATAGCGAGTCTGCTTCTGATGTCCTCCTTGCTCCGTCCGTCATTGGTTATTTTACTGCCTAGGTAGCAGAATTCCTTAAATTCATTGACTTCGTGACCATCAATCCTGATGTTAAGTTTCTCGCTGTTCTCATTTCTACTACTTCTCATTACCTTCGTCTTTCTCCGATTTACTCTCAAACCATACTATGTACTCATTAAACTGTTCATTCCATTCAGCAGATCAGTTAATCCTTCTTCACTTTCACTCAGGATAGGAATGTCATCAGCGAATCGTATCATTGATATCCTTTCACCTTGTATTTTAATTCCACTCTTGAACCTTTCTTTTATTTCCATCATTGCTTCCTCGATGTACAGATTGAAGGGTAGGGGCGAAAGGCTACAGCCTTGTCTTACACCCTTCTTAATACGAGCACTTCGTTCTTGACCGTCCACTCTTATTATTCCCTCTTGGTTGTTGTACATATTGTATATGACCCGCCGCTACCTACAGCTTACCCCTACTTTTTTCAGAATCTCGAACAGCTTGTAACATTTTATACTGTCGAACGCTTTTTTCAGGTCGACAAATCCTATAAAAGTGTCTTGATTTTTCTTTAGCCTTGCTTCAATTATTGGCCGTAACGTCAGAATTGCCTCTCTCGTCCCTTTACTTTTCCTAAAGCCAAACTGATCGTCACCTGGCGCATTCTCAATTTTCTTTTCCATTCTTCTGTATATTATTCTTGTAAGCACCTTCGATGCATGAGCTGTTAAGCTGATTGTGCGTTAATTCTCGCACTTGTCAGCTCTTGCCGTCTTCGGAATTGTGTGGATGATGCTTTTCCGAAAGTCACATGGTATATCGCAAGACATATTCTACACACCAACGTGAATAGTCGTTTTGTTGCTACTTCCCCCAATGATTTTAGAAATTCTGATGGAATGTTATCTATCCCTTCTACCTTATTTGACCGTAAGTCCTCCAAAACTCTTTTAAATTCCGATTCTAATACTGGATCCCCTATCTCTTCTAAATCGACTCCTGTTTCTTCTTCTATCAATGTCTGGAACTTCAACCTACTCTTCATCACTACTACACTCCTGGAAATGGAAAAAAGAACACATTGACACCGGTGTGTCAGACCTACCATACTTGCTCCGGACACTGCGAGAGGGCTGTACAAGCAATGATCACACGCACGGCACAGCGGACACACCAGGAACCGCGGTGTTGGCCGTCGAATGGCGCTAGCTGCGCAGCATTTGTGCACCGCCGCCGTCAGTGTCAGCCAGTTTGCCGTGGCATACGGAGCTCCATCGCAGTCTTTAACACTGGTAGCATGCCGCGACAGCGTGGACGTGAACCGTATGTGCAGTTGACGGACTTTGAGCGAGGGCGTATAGTGGGCATGCGGGAGGCCGGGTGGACGTACCGCCGAATTGCTCAACACGTGGGGCGTGAGGTCTCCACAGTACATCGATGTTGTCGCCAGTGGTCGGCGGAAGGTGCACGTGCCCGTCGACCTGGGACCGGACCGCAGCGACGCACGGAAGCACGCCAAGACCGTAGGATCCTACGCAGTGCCGTAGGGGACCGCACCGCCACTTCCCAGCAAATTAGGGACACTGTTGCTCCTGGGGTATCGGCGAGGACCATTCGCAACCGTCTCCATGAAGCTGGGCTACGGTCCCGCACACCGTTAGGCCGTCTTCCGCTCACGCCCCAACATCGTGCAGCCCGCCTCCAGTGGTGTCGCGACAGGCGTGAATGGAGGGACGAATGGAGACGTGTCGTCTTCAGCGATGAGAGTCGCTTCTGCCTTGGTGCCAATGATGGTCGTATGCGTGTTTGGCGCCGTGCAGGTGAGCGCCACTATCAGGACTGCATACGACCGAGGCACACAGGGCCAACACCCGGCATCATGGTGTGGGGAGCGATCTTCTACACTGGCCGTACACCACTGGTGATCGTCGAGGGGACACTGAATAGTGCACGGTACATCCAAACCGTCATCGAACCCATCGTTCTACCATTCCTAGACCGGCAAGGGAACTTGCTGTTCCAACAGGACAATGCACGTCCGCATGTATCCCGTGCCACCCAACGTGCTCTAGTAGGTGCAAGTCAACTACCCTGGCCAGCAAGATCTCCGGATCTGTCCCCCATTGAGCATGTTTGGGACTGGATGAAGCGTCGTCTCACGCGGTCTGCACGTCCAGCACGAACGCTGGTCCAACTGAGGCGCCAGGTGGAAATGGCATGGCAAGCCGTTCCACAGGACTACATCCAGCATCTCTACGATCGTCTCCATGGGAGAATAGCAGCCTGCATTGCTGCGAAAGGTGGATATACACTGTACTAGTGCCGACATTGTGCATGCTCTGATGCCTGTGTCTATGTGCCTGTGGTTCTGTCAGTGTGATCATGTGATGTATCTGACCCCAGGAATGTGTCAATAAAGTTTCCCCTTCCTGGGACAATGAATTCACGGTGTTCTTATTTCAATTTCCAGGAGTGTATATTGTGATCTGAGTCTATATGTGCTCCTGGGTACGCCTTACAATCCAGTGTCTGATTTCGAAATCTCTGTCTGACCATGATGTAATCTAATTGAAATCTTCCCGTATCTCCCGGCCTTTTTCAAGTATACCTCCTCCTTTTGTGAGTCTTGAACAGGGTATTCGCTATTACTAGCTGAAACTTGTTACAGAACTCAATTAGTCTTTCTCCTCTTTCATTCCTTGTCCCAAGCCCATATTCTCCTGTAACCTTTTCTTCTACTCCTTCCCCTATAACTGCATTCCAGTCGCCCATGACTATTACATTTTCGTCCCCCTTTACATACTGCATTACCGTTTCAATATCCTCATACACTTTCTCTATCTGTTCATCTTCAGCTTGCGATGTTGGCATGTATACCTCAACTATCGTTGTCGCTGTCGATTCCGATTAGAACAACCCGGTCACAGAACTGTTCACAGTAACACACCCTCTGCCCTACCGTCCTATTCATAACGAATCCTACACCTGTTATACCATTTTCTGCTGCTGTTGATATTACCCGATACTCATCTGACCAGAAATCCTTGTCTTCCTTCCACTTCACTTCACTGAGCCCTGCTATATCTAGATTGAGCCTTTGCATTTCCCTTTTCAGATTTTCTAGTTTCCCTACCACGGTCAAGCTTATGACATTCCACGCCCCGACTCGTAGAACGTTATCTTTCGTTGATAATTCAATCTTTTTCTCATGGTAACCTACCCCTTGGCAGTCCCCTCCCGGAGATCCGAATGGGGGACTATTCCGGAATCTTTTGCCAATGGAGAGATCATCATGAGACTTCTTCAATTACAGGCCACATGTCCTGTGGATACACGTTACGTGTGTTTAATGCAGTGGTTTCCATTTCCTTCTGCATCCTCATGTCGTTGATCATTGCTGATTCTTCCGCCTTTAGGGGTAATTTCCCACCCCAAGGACAAGAGAGTGCCATGAACCTCTATCCGCTCCTCCGCCCTCTTTGACAAGGCCGTTGGCAGAATGAGGCTGACTTCTTATGCCGGAAGTCTTCGGCCGCCAATGATGATTATTTATCAAAATTTAGGCAGTGGCGGGGATGAAACCCGGGACCGAAGACGTTTTAATTATGAATCAAAGGCGCTACCTTTTTTTTTAAATCAAAGACGCTACCCCTTTTTTTTATTTAACTGTCTGAAAATAAAAAATTAAACTTTATACTCGAGGTAGGACTTGAACCATGGACCTCCTTTTCTTTGTTTTTTTTTATTTTTTTTTAATGTGTTGACCGCCACACCACTTTTTTTGTGGAGGTGTGGGAGGGCGGGGAAGGCAGAGTGATCAGGGGTCGTAACCCGAGGCCTGGTCAGAGGGTCCCCCTCGTCCGTCAAGGAATCAAGGATGGGAAGGGGAAATCTTTTGTGGGAATTATTTTTTTTAATTTTTATTTACTGTTTTTAATACATTCTTAATGTGGTTTTACTTTATACCACAACAAAAATAAATGTATATAGCACCGCATCGTGCTCTGAGAAAAAGAAAACTATCTCGGCATGTTCCTACACCGAGGTAAAGTATATGGGGAAAACGAAAAAAAAAGGGCTTCATACAGGTTGCAGAAGGGTGTGTCGCTACTCTCCTTACGCTTCTTCATCCAGATACGTCTTCACGTATATCATGTTGTTCCACCGAGAATCGAACTTAGTCTTGTAAGCTCACTCAATGGGTATCTTCTCGTACCTGTTGATGATCCTGCTGCGTGGAGGGTCGCGTAGGGCACTCCCTAAGTAATTAGATAAATACTGTCTGTATTTTGGGTTCCGTACGATCTTGCAATGACGTTCTTGTAGCTAGTTCCAAAAGTCGAATACATTTTTAGGTCCATCGTGAAATAAGTAGTGTACCGCATGCGCACGGATCCACGTGACAGCGTTGGTCTTGGCGCGCGGGAAATACTGTTGATCCGGAAATAGTAGAAACCGAGGTGTAATGTGTTCCGGAGTCACTCATAGAAAATACGACAAAATTTGTCGCACCAAGCGCCATACGTCTTCTGCCACGCCACATGGGAGACGGTGTTCGTCCGTGTCTGGTATCCCGCAGTCTACGCAGAGAGGCGATTCCGCCATGTTTATCTTGTGGGGGCGTGATCGGGTGATCTGTTTACCATTGACTGTGATGTACCATGTGGATCGGACGGCTGTGTCTAGTGTAACCGCGTGAATCGTCTTCCACACCACCTTCCAATTAACCTGAGGGCCTTTGGTCTCCACGATGTCCGGGGGCGCCTCTGCTGTAGGACATGATATATATCCCGCGCCGACGCCTATTTCGTCGGTGGTACTGCGATACGGACATAACTGTGTTCAATGTAAAAGTTCCCGAAGTAGTAGAAGGGTGGAGGTACGTCTTCCGTCGTCAGTGGGGGCATAAGGGAGGGCGGAGATAAGGACTCCAACAGCAAACTTGTAAAACTTTCCGGGTGGTGGCGCCACAGCTTGAAGTGTGAGCTGACATACAGGGCCACAGCTCTGTCGTGGACATGGACTAGACCAAGACTTCCCCTTTCTGGGGGAAAGGTCAGTGACTCATAACTGACTTTGAAGAGCATGGCTGTACTAACGTAGGCTCCGAATGCCGCTAATAGACGTCGAGCCATCGGTAACGGTAGTGGAAGAACACGTGCTATGTGTGGAAGGCGCGATGCAAGGTACACATTGACGAAGTGTGTCCTTTGAAAAATGTCAAGGGTCCGCAGACGAAGGTTGAAGATCTGGACCCGAATTTGTTGTAATAAGCGGCGGTAGTTAAGAGCCGCAATGCGCCGTATGTCGTCGTGAAACTCTATTCCGAGACATTTGATAGTGCCACGAAGCTGTAGGGGTTCGACAC
The DNA here is from genome assembly GCF_023898315.1 of Schistocerca nitens. Lineage (NCBI taxonomy): Eukaryota > Metazoa > Arthropoda > Insecta > Orthoptera > Acrididae > Schistocerca > Schistocerca nitens. The sequence continues at coordinate 236,116,494 of NC_064622.1, forward strand.
ACGCTGGGGTCAACCCGTCTCCTATGGCCATGGCGACCGATTTGGCGACGTTGAGACAGCTGCCGGAAGCCACACCGTACGTGGTAATCCATTCTAGTGCTCTGTTGACATCGTCGCGATTGCGGAACACGAGAACCAGGTCGTCTGCATATGCTGTACACAGCGAAATGTGACGTCACGTAGAGTAAGACCGGTGAGGCGTGGACGGAGGCCACAGAGGAGCGGTTCCAGTGCCAGAGCATATAGTAAAGTCGATAAGTGGCAGCCTTGACGCACGGAGCGGAAAATCGGGAGGGACTTTGAGAGACGCCCGTTAACGAGCACTTTGGAAGTCGCCCCTCGGAGGAGGCGCATCACGTCTGTGAATTGCTGTGGGTACTGCATGTGCTGGAGAACGGACGTTAGGTACGCGTGATCCACTCGATCAAAAGCTTGGCTAAAATCTAGTGATGCCAGCGCTCCCGGGATGCGGCGTGCCTGGCTAGGGCTATTAAGTCACGGTATCGACACAGTGCTGTGTAGATGTTGTTGATACCCCCTATGGAAGTCTGATCTGGCGAGATGACGTAAGGTAGGGTCGGTCGTAGACGGTTTGCTAATAGTCTGGTGAATATCTTCATGTCGCAGTTGACGAGTGTTAGCGGGCGGTAATCTTGTATTCGAACCCCACCTTTAGGTTTGTGAACCGGTACAATTATTCCTTCGATGAAGGGGAGCGGCACCGCGGGGGGACATAAGCTCCCGACAGATGTCTGTTAACTTGGGAGCCTGTAAATACTGGAAAGTTCTATAGAACTCCACAGGGAGCCCGTAGGGGCCAGGAGACTTATTCGCCGCTGTTTTACCGATGGCGTCGATAACTTCGTCTTCCGTACTGTCGTTCAATAATTCAGTTTGTAAATCCTGTGGGACAACGCCGTAAACCAGTTGTGAGACTGCTGTCACCGTCGTCGGGTCGGAACATTGAGCAGAATAAAGTCGTGCGAAATGGTCGAAGAAGGCTGCAGCAATATCGCGTTGTGTGGTGTGATGGCGGCGGTCCTCAGTGGTGATGGCATGTATCAGCGCCCGTCTTCGCAGTGTACGTTCTCGGATGACGTGGTACATGGTGGGTCGTTCCGTTGCGAGTCTGTCTTGTGTTCGCGCTCGGACGATCGTCCCTTCGAGGTGTCAGCGCATATGGGCTACGATCTGTGCTTTCGCACGCTGAACTGTCAACTGTCGTTCCGGTGTGGGTGGCAAGGAGGCGCATTCGTGAAGGACGGTGAAATAAAAATCAAGCGTCTGCCGCCTCCAAGCAGCAGTCTCACGACCATACGTAATAAAGGTTCGCCGTAGGGCCGACTTGGCGCAGGTTAACCACCAATTAATCGACGTCGGATACGTTGGGAGGCGGCAGACGCACAAACTCCACGTGTCTTCGATGGCGCGTCGACAATCCGGATAAGCGAGATGAGCAAGGTTTAATTTCCAGGGATGTCGGCTGCGCCACACCCGTTGGCGACGAAGAGTGACGGTACATATGTAGGCCTCGTGATCAGAAAAGGCTACTGGCCACACCTCCAGGTCACTCACTGTTGCCGCGAGAGAACGGGAGACGTAAATCCTATCGATGCGACTAGACGAGTGACTCGTGAAATGGGTGTATCCCGGTCTATTTCCTCGGACATGTTCCCATGTATCTACCAGCTGGAGATCGCCGATGAGTGTCCCAAGTTCGGGGCACGGTGAATGGCGTTGCAGCTGATCTTTAGGTGCTGGGGTGCAATTGAAATCGCCCCCTAATATCAAATCATCGTGCCTGCCCTGAAAAAGTGGTGCTATTCCCTCTGCGTAGAAGAGCGATCGGTCACGACGGCGATTCGTTCCGGAAGGGGCGTACACATTGATAAACCGGACGCCTTGCACCGTTACGGCCATTCCTCTAGCGTCGGGGAGATATCGGACTTCGTCCGCCTCGAGGCCCTCTCCGAGGAGAATTGCGACTCCACTGTTAGTTGGCGAGGCGTGGGACACATGAGCCGTATAACCATACATACACGGGGAATCGGCGACGAAGACTTCTTGGAGAAAGACAGTGTCAACGTCTGCTGCATTGAGCATGTCTTGGAGCAGCGACAACTTCGTACGTGTCCGAATGGTGTTAATGTTGATGGTCGTTAAGCGATAGGTCTGTAGATCGTCTCCTGCGGTGGGGGCCGCCGTCAGTGTCGCCGTAAAAGGTGGGGCCTGTGATCTGCTAGCCGGGTCCGCGCCGTCATCTGTTGCTACTCGGGAGGGGCCGAGGTGTTGGAGGAGATAGCCCTCTCCTCATCCACCACAGCGGCAGTAGAATCGTCTTCAATGTCATCCGCCCAAGGTCCGTAAGTTAACGGTGGCTGCGGTGGAACACTTGTGGGCTGGGTGACTAAAGGTGAATCCGCAGTTGTTTCCGGTTGTGCTGGCCATCCGTTTGTCCGAGAGAGCGGAATCGGGTCAAAATCAGACAAAGTGACAGGTGAGGGCGATCTCGTGTCATCCATTTTCCTCGTCGTTTCGTCGGCCGTCCGGTCGTCAACTGGAGAAGACGTCCGCTGGAGGCAATCGTCTGAGGGTGTGCGACGTCGCTTTTTATGTTTTCTCGGTGACCTTTGTTTGCGGACGTGGGTTTCTGTGGCCGAAAGAGTTTGTGGTTCCCGTATAGCATCTCCCTCAGGTAGAAAGGCAGAGGTCGGTACAACCCTGGCGTCGAGTTCCATTCTCTCGTCCGAACCTTCATGTGGAGTCGATGGGCAGCGTTCTTCAACATCTGCAGACACCGTAATGGTGTTGGTCAATCCAGGACCGGCGACAGGTGCGCATTCTAACGCTTCCTGTCTTCCGGGGGGGGGGGGGGGGGGTTGTCGTCTGTCATGACGGTCGATCGTATCACCTCTGCGTAATTGAGGGGGAGGGCCGTGAGCGTAGGAGGTGGTGTCGTGTCATGTAATGGAAGTTGTGTAACCCGACGTTGAATACACGCCGAGCGCACATGACCCTGCTGGCCGCAACCAGAACAAGTACGAGGTTGTCCGTCGTACATTACTATTGCTCGACAGCCACCTATGACTAAGTAGGACGGCACATGTTTCTTTAATTCAATTTTCACTTGTCGGACGCCGTTGAGGACCTGGTACGTCTCGAAGGTGTTCCATTTTTCGGCCACGTGGCCAATTACCGTCCCATAAGGGCGGAAAGCTGAGGTAACGACGTCCGGTGGTACTTCGAAAGGGAGTTCGTAGTCTCTTAGTGTGCGTAATCCTAGTCCAGCATGGTCAACAGTAACCTGTCAGATGTGACCATCGGAGTGTTTGAACTTGAGAGTGTTCGCGCATCTGTTCACAACTGCATGACATAACTCGTCATCGACCATCTTGACGTAAACGACGATACCGATGATGTGCTGTGTTGGTATTTGAACTTCGTCACGGATGAATCGTTCGACTTCGAAAGCTCGTGGTCGTGCGTAGTCGGGCTGGAAGCTGATCGTGATGGTAGCTTATCTGTACGAATGAGCCATGGCGACTCAGTGTTAACGGACGCGAGTATTAGCTGCGGCGAGGAAGTAAACAAACTACGCGCGCTCGCGACTCTGCGGACGGGACGTAAACAAGACGTCCTCGCCGCTCACCGGCCGAAAGCAGACTTTTGCTGCTGCGTTCTCAATTCCTCACAGTACAATAAAAAATAAATTAAGAGGACATCAACATCACATAGGATATCCTACAGAGGAACAAAGTTTCAACCATCACTTGATACAGCTGAGTGAGTGTGCTTACCCAATAACTGAATATGACTTTCGAATGACAGTGAAGGAATGCCTTTCAAGAAAAGGTGCTACTGTTAAACAACTTAAAAACAATGTGCCAAGTTATGATTTGTGTAAATCATTTTTGAAAAAAATAGTGAACTTACTACTAGAATGAGTAAAAATATTAAAAAAGTTAGAGACACTTCGAATGAAAATGAACAAATATTTGGCCCACCTAGAAACTACACTGAAAGATGTTCCTCCTGCGAAACATATGTAACTTTGATGAAACTAATTTGACAGGAGACCCAGGCGTTAATGAAGTATTATGTAAAAGGGGCATGAAATATGTTGAAACTGTTTGCAACCACAGTGAATCTGCGATCTCTCTAATGTTTTGGGGCAGCGCAGGTGAAGTAGTACTTCCTCCATACGTTGCCTAAAATGCTGAACATTTGTGGAAAACCTGGGTGCAGAATGTACCACGGGGAGCACGGTATAACAGCACAAAATCTGGATGGTTTGACAGTGTAGTGTTTGTAGACTGGTTTAATTCTCTTGTGTTGCCTCGCTTACGTCGTTTACCAGGAACAAAATATTAATTGGAGACAATCTTTCATCTCATATGAGCAGACCAGTTAAAAGTTTGTGTCAAGTACATGACATCAAATTTATTTGCCTTCCGCCAAATTCCACTCACTTGACGCAGCCACTTGATGTTGCATTCTTTTCTCCCATGAAACAGATTCTCAGATCGTAGAAAGATTCCGGTGATAGTTCTTCCGAAAGATGTGTGTCATGCTATGCTTTCAAAACTCCTAGGTGCATTTGAAGAAAATTAGGCTGAATATTTGAAAGCCGCTTTTAAGAAGTGTAGCATTTATCCCAAGGACATATCTCCACTTTTGTCTCGATTACCAGTATTTCATAAAGTTGTCAGCTCTCTTGTCGGAGACGCATTTTTACAGACTTTGGATGACAACCGAAAACGTGTATTTGGTGGCACATCAAAAAGAAAACGCAGAAAGAAAATTGATGTTACTGCAGAGAAAAGTATAACACCAGAAGAGATTGTACAGACCTGTCATAGCAGAGATGTAGCTGATAGCATCAAAAGAAAAGGGGAAGATAATGCAGGACTCATTTCGAATAAGATTCTTCAGAAAATGAGGATGCAATCGTGTTACAAACTGATGCTGATTGTGAAACTTTATCATATTCGGAAGGTGACGTCCAGCAACAAACAATTTTGAAGGGAACATTATCAGTTCGGGATTATGTTACAGTTTTGTACAATCATGAAGAATGGTTCAAATGGCTCTGAGCACTATGGGACTTAACATCTATGGTCATCAGTTCCCTAGAACATAGAACTACGTAAACCTAACTAACCTAAGGACATCACACAACACCCAGTCATCACGAGGCAGAGAATCATGAAGAATATTCCAGAATTGTGTCAGAGGTGAGTGCGGAAGGAGCTAATGTTAATTGCATGGATAAGACAAAATAATATTACAAGTGGACAGAACAAAGAGATGAATTATTTTATCTATGGGAAGATTTGGTGAAAATTATCAATCCACAACGACCATTCCAACGTAGTTACTTTCAGGTGACAGAGCTTCAGTTATTTTTTAATGAGTCTCAACTGCAAACTGTACTAGCTTAAACACATGATAATCTCTTTGTGATCGCTGGAGAACATTTTATAACCTTGAAAGGAAATGTAAAATGCTAAAATATTGTTTGCCACAATTTTACTGTAAATTTATTATATTTTATTACGAATATAGTTCAATATTTCTTTTTCTTCTCTTCAAAATTAAGTGTTTTATTTCTCCATCATTCTATTTGTCTACACTAGCTATATTTATTAAGGTTACTGTGCGCCAATAAAGTTTTACCCTTTTCTTAATGAAATGATTGAGTGGGTTGGTTGGTTGGTTTGGGGGATTAAAGGGACCAGACTGCGATGGTCATCGGTCCCTTTTTCCAAAAAATTTAAACCACCCAAAGAATAAAAACGAACAGCAGGAAAGACATCAGACGACACAAGACAAGAAATACTCCTACAGAGATCAGACAAAACAAATTAAAATCACACAGAGTGTGACGGTGGTTGGCCGACCATAGAGATAAAAAGGAAAAGCCAACCACCGAGAACACATTAAAAACTCAGCGTAAAATCGTAAGCCAATGGCCAGAATCAACACAAAAGAACAGAACAAACACTCAGAGTAAACGATAGAAACCCCCTGCCCGAATAAAACGTAAAACTAAGCCAGCCATAACAGTGTCATCAGATAAAAGGGCAGGGAGCGTATCAGGCAGCGCAAATGTCTGCCTGACCACAGCTAAAAGGGGGCAGGCCAACAAAATGTGGGCCACTGTCAAAGCCACCCCGCAGCGACATAGAGGAGGGTCCTCCCGGCGCAGTAAATAACTGTGTGTCAGCCGGGAGTGGCCAATGCGGAGCCGACAAAGGACGACTGAGTCCCTGCGGTTGGCTCGCATGGATGACCGCCACACAGTCGTCGTCTCCTTAATGGCACGGAGTTTATTGGGCGTGATCCGATCGCGCCATTCAGCGTCCCAAAGCGCAAAAACTTTTCGGCGGAGGACTGCCTGCAAATCAGTCTCTGGGAGGCCAACATCCAGAGATGGTTTACTCGTGGCCTCTTTCGCCAGGCGGTCAACATGTTCATTGCCCGGGATACCGACATGACCAGGGGTCCACACAAAGACCACAGAGCGGCCTCAACGGGCAGGAGTATGCAGGGACTCTTGGATAGCCATCACCAGACGAGAACGAGGGAAACACTGGTCGAGAGCTCGTAAACCGCTCAGGGAATCGCTACAGATAACGAAGGACTCACCTGAGCAGGAGCGGATATACTCTAGGGCACGAAAGATGGCGACCAGCTCAGCAGTTGCAGCCATCCTGCAAGGAACGTTGTTCGGAATGGTCCCCTAGAGTGAGTGCATACCCGACACGACCAGCAACCATGGAACCGACAGTGTAAACAATGCCAGAGCCCTGATACGTGGCCAGGATGGAATAAAAGCGGCGGCGGAAGGCCTCTGGAGGGACTGAGTCCTTCGGGCCCTGTGCCAAGTCGAGCCGAAGGCAAGGACGAGGAACACACCATGGGGGTGTATTCAAAGTGGCCCGGAAAGGAGGTGGAACAGTGAAAACCCGAAGCCCAGAGAGAAGCTCTTTGAAGCGGACCATGATTGTACAACCAGACGGGGGCCGACGTTCTGGCAGATGGACGACCGATTGCGGGAACAGGAGACGATGGTTTGGATGCCTGGGCAAGCTTAAAACATGGGCAGCATAAGCGGCCAGCAAACGTTGGCGCCATAGGGGAGGGACACCTGCCTCCACTAGTATGCTGTCCACAGGGCTGGTGCGGAAAGCACAAGTGGCAAGGCGTATCCCGATATGGAGGATTGGGTCCAGCACCCGCAACGCAGATGGGTATGCTAAGCCATAAGCCAGGCTCCCATAATCCAGGCGAGACTGAATTAACGCCTGGTAGAGCCGTAACAGGGTGGATCGGTCGGCGCCCCAGTGGGTGTGGCTCAAGCATCGCAGAGCATTGAGATGCCGCCAACACGCCTGTTTGAGCTGCTGGATATGAGGCAGCCAAGTCAACCAGGCATCGAAAACTACACCCAAAAACCTGTGGGTCTCCACCACAGCAAGACGTTCGTCGGCAAGATAAAGCCGGGGCTCAGGATGGACTGTTCGGCGCCGGCAGAAATGCATAACGCGGGTCTTGGAGGCTGAAAACTGGAATCCATGAGCTACAGCCCAAGACTGCGCCTTGCGGATAGCGCCCTGTAGCTGACGTTCAACAGCTGCAATGCCAGTAGAGCTGTAGTAAAGGCAGAAGTCGTCAGGATACAGGGAAGTGGAGACAGAATTTCCCACGGCCGCAGCGAGCCCATTAATGGCTATTAAAAGCAGGCAAACACTTAAAACAGTACCTTGTGGCACGCCGTTCTCCTGGACGTGGGAGGAACTACAGGAGGCTGCGACTTGCACGCGGAAGGTACGATACGACAGGAAATTGCGGAGAAAGATCGGCAGAGGGCCCCGAAGACCCCATCCATGAAGTGTAGAAAGGATGTGATGACGCCATGTCGTATCGTACGCCTTCTGCATGTCGAAAAAGACAGCGACCAGGTGCTGACGGCGGGCAAAGGCAGTACGGATGGCCGACTCCAGGCTCACCAGATTGTCGGCGGCGGAGCCGCCTTTACGGAACCCACCCTGAGACGGAGCCAGAAGGCCCTGAGACTCCAGTACCCAATTCAAGCGCCGGCTCACCATCCGTTCGAGAAGCTTGCAAAGAACGTTGGTGAGGCTAATGGGACGGTAGCTGTCCACCTCCAGAGGGTTCTTGCCTGGTTTCAGAATGGGGATAACGACACTTTCCCGCCATTGTGACGGAAACTTCCCCTCGACCCAATGACGGTTGTAAAGGTCGAGGAGGCGTCGCTGGCAGTCCACTGAAAGGTGTTTCAGCATCTGACAGTGGATGCCATCTCGCCCAGGAGCGGTATCAGGGCAAGCGGCTAGGGCACTGCGAAATTCCCACTCTCTGAATGGAGCATTGTAAGATTCTGGGTGGTGGGTGCGAAACGAAAGGCTCCGACGTTCTATCTGCTCGTTAATGGAGCGGAAGGCCAGTGGGTAATTGGAAGAAGCGGAACTAAGAGCAAAATGCTCCGCCAAGCTGTTGGCAATTTCGCCGGAGTCTGTACAAACTGCTCCATTCAGTGAGAGCGAAGGGACGCTGACAGGGGTCCGATAGCCATAGAGGCGTCGGATCTTGGCCCAGACCTGCGATGGAGAGACATGGAGGCCAATGGTGGACGCATACCGCTCCCAGCATTCCTGCTTGCTTTGGCCGATAAGGCGGCGGGCCAGCGCACGCAGCCGTTTGAAGGTGATGCGGTGTTCACTGCAGGGATGTCGCTTGTGACGCTGTAGCGCCCGCCGGCGATCTTTAATCGCTGCAGCGATCTCAGGCAACCACCACGGCACAGTCCGCCGCCGAGGGGACCCAGAGGAACGGGGACTGGCAGACTCGGCGGCAGTAACGATGCCGGTGGTGACCGCTTGAACCACCGCATCAATGTCATCATTAGAGATAGGCTCAATAGCGGCAGTGGAGGAGAACAAGTCCCAGTCAGCCTTATTCATAGCCCATCTGCTAGGGCGCCCAGAAGAGTGACGCTGTGGTAGTGACAGAAAGATCGGAAAGTGGTCACTACCACACAGGTCGTCATGCACACTCCATTGGACAGACGGTAAGAGGCTAGGGCTACAGATTGAAAGGTCAATGGCGGAGTATGTGCCATGCGCCTCACTGAAGTATGTGAAGGCACCATCATTTAAAATCGAGAGATCGAGCTGCGACAATAAATGCTCAACGGTGGCGCCTCGACCTGTTGCCACTGACCCACCCCACAGAGGGTTATGGGCGTTGAAGTCGCCCACTAGCAAGAAAGGGGGCGGCAATTGGGCTATCAGCGCAGCCAGGACATGCTGCGAGACATCACCATCCGGTGGAAGGTAAAGACTGCAGACAGTAACAGCCTGTGGCGTCCACACCCGAACAGCGACAGCCTCTAAAGGTGTTTGGAGAGGGACAGACTCGCTGTGCAGAGTGTGAAGGACATAGAGGCAGACGCCACCTGACACACTTTCATATGCTGCCCGGTTCTTATAATAACCCCGATAGCCATGGAGGGCGGGGGTTCACATTGCTGGAAACCAAGTTTCCTGAAGAGCAATGCAGAAGAAAGGGTGAAGGCTGGTAAGTTGGCGGAGCTCAGCTAGATGGTGGAAGAAACCGCTGCAGTTCCACTGGAGGATGGTATTGTCCATTGCGGAGAAAGGCGTGACGGGACTGGGAAGGCAGATTACGCTGCTGGGTCACCTGCCGCCTCTGATGGAGCACCCGTGCAAGTGCTATCCATTGCGTCTGAGGGATCGGCGAGATCGAGGTCCTCAGCGGACGCAAGGATCTCCACCTCATCCTCAGACGCAGAGCTTTTAGGTAGCAGTGGAGTAGGTGCCACCGCAGGTGTCTTGGACCTACGGGTCTTCAAAGTCGTTTTCTCTCGCTGTTCCTTTGGTTGCCGTTGTTGAGAGGGCTTACTGGAGTCAGTCTCTGGGACCGAAGAGGATCGCGAAGCCCGTCGACCAGCGACCTGTGACTTCTTCAGCCACTGGTTGGTGTCTGCTGTGCCGTTGGTAGGAACCTGGGAAGGGAGTGACCCAAGGGATCCCTTCCGAGCGAGAGAAGCCGAAGAAGACTTACGCTTCTCCAGCTTAGAAGTGGGGACTGGTGTCCCCGATGGTTTAGTGGGTGCTGCTCCCGAGTTAGATGGTGTGGGAGCAACAGCGAGAGAAGGGGCCCCCATCGTCAAGGGGGCAGGTGAGGTCCTCTGAGTCTGAGAGCTGACTGTGTATCTTGCAGCTGAAGGAGCTGGAGCAGGAGTGACAGTGGAAGCATAAGATGACATCATGCACACGGGATGTAGCCGTTCAAATTTCCGCTTAGCCTCAGTGTAAGTCAGTCGGTCCAGGGTCTTATATTCAATGATTTTGCGTTCTTTCTGTAAGATACTGCAGTCCGGCGAGCAAGGGGAATGAGGCTCTCCACAGTTGACACAGACGGGAGGCGGAGCACATGGAGTATCGGGATGAGATGGGCGTCCACAATCTCGACATGTGAGGCTAGAAGTACAGCGAGAGGACATATGACCGAACTTCCAGCACTTAAAGCACCGCATCGTGGGAGGGATATAGGGTTTGACGTCACACCGGTAGAGCATCACCTTGACCTTCTCTGGTAAGGTAACACCTTCGAAGGCCAAGATGAAGGCACCGGTAGCTACCTGATTGTCCCTCGGACCCCGATGAACACGTCTAACGAAATGTACACCTCGGCGCTCTAAATTGGCGCGCAGCTCGTCATCAGACTGCAAAAGGAGGTCCCTATGGAAAATAACAACCTGGACCATATTTACACTCTTATGTGGGGTGATGGTAACGTGAACATCCCCCAACTTGTCACAAGCAAGTAACCTGCGTGACTGGGCAGAGGATGCCGTTTTGATCGAAACTGACCCAGAGCGCATTTTGGACAAGCCCTCCACCTCCCCAAACTTGTCCTCTAAATGCTCTACAAAGAACTGAGGCTTCACGTTAGAAACGAGTCACCATCAGCTCTGGTACAGACGAGATACCTGGGCGAATACACGTCACTGTCATTCATTGCCTTTCGTTCCTCCCATGGTGTGGCCAGGGATGGGAACGATTTGGGGTCATAAACGTTAGCTTTAAAATGAGCCCTCGAACGCTTAGAGACTGCTGGTGGCTGGCCGCCAGCGAGAGATGATGTACCACGCTTCATTGCGTGTCATCCGCCCTGATGCCACCTACTCCGACCAAGGGCCCTGCCCCACGGGCGCCACCCAGCCGCAGCAATTGCCACCTGGCGGAATGGCCATTGCCGGGAGTCCTGATGCCCCAGGGAGATGGGCATCTACTCCTTGGCATACATGGGGAGTTACCGGCGCAGGCATCAGTAGAGCGATCCCTGTGTTGTCAGGGGGCTACAACGAACAGGGTACATGGCGGCCCCACCACAACGGACTGGCTACCGTGCTGGATCTTAGGTGCAAAAATGTCCCAGGTCGTCGTCGCAGTTAAAAGCAACACTGCAGAGTGCAGCGTGGTAATCGTACCCAAGAGATGGAAAACGAGCGGGGCACCATTGCAACGACGAAAAAGCCGGCTAAAGGTCTCAATGCACGACGGATACAGTGCACCATGTAAGGCGCCCTTCCCCAATTGGCTCGCTCTTCGGAATAATTTAGAAAGATGGAGGTCAAACCCGAGAGAGGACCATCACATAAGGCCGAAACATTTTAGACTCCTTTTAGTCGCCTCTTACGACAGGCAGGAATACCGCGGGCCTATTCTAACCCCCGAACCCGCAGGGGGGGATTGAGTGGGTCAAAGTAACCCAGACTGTGGGGAACAATGGCCCACTTTTTTTATGTTACCAAAGCTACAGATGTGATGCATTTCATTTAATATTTGTATTAGATGATAGCTCAAGTCTTTGACAATGCTAGAAAAGTATTTCAACTATTCTCAACGTTACTATCCTTTGTTTTCTTGCCACACATGAAAAGACAAGCAAAAATTGGGCCAGAGCAACTGCGGTTTACGGTACCTCATATTTCTTAAACTAAACAGACCTGAAAAAAATGCTATTGCCCACGGGTTCACACAGGAGGCTGTAATGCACAACCCATAAATTCAGACACACGTCAATTTCAACACAAAGTTAGGTATTTTTTGAGTGGCACATATACGTTTTAATTTTGGAAATGAAAACTAGAGGTGCAATTAATGATGGAAGAATTTTCTACACAGTTCTAAACCTCATGCCTCCTGAAAGACGTTGACTTGAAAGGGTGGCAACCGCGCCTCATTTTCTGCGCCTTACATAACGACATTACATTATTACGGCAGAAACTGTGGCACCGTTTCCATTAATTAAAGTCTGCGTATTCCAGAAGTTGCAAGGCTTAGAGCAGTGAAACCAAGGCAGCCATCAGTAACTGTACTTCTAGTCTTCATCTCCGCAGGTGAAACACACACATGCCGTTAAAAAGAAAGCATTAATCTGTGTTTTAAGCTACGTTTGTTTACTTGTACGGATGGTGCATTCCTGTGAGCCCGTGTGGTGATAGTGCATGCGTCGCCAGTTATATTTTTCATATTTTTTTTTCGTTTCGGAAATATATGAGGGGGTAAAGTTAGGTCGGTCACCCGTTATTTGTATTTGGACTTGTATTTCTCTCATGGACATGAACCTCTACATGCACCGTGGTTGCTATATAATTGATTATACATTCAGATCATTAATATTGGGGTGTACGTTTATTACATATAACCGCAATGTTCCCAGATTGAATTTTCATTCTGAAGCGGAGTGTGCGCTGGTTTGAATCATGCTCGCCGATTAAAACTGTGTGCTGCACTCTGGTACCATGATTCACTGCCAGCCCGCACAGCTTCATTTGTGCCAGTTCGTCATCTCCTACCTTCTCAGAGTCACAGAAGTATATCTACATCTACATGACTACTCTGCAATTCATATTTAAGTGCTTCGCAGAGGGTTCATCGAACCACAATCATACTATCTGCCTACCATTCCACTCCCGAACAGCACGCGGGAAAAACGAACACCTAAACCTTACTGTTTGAGCTCTGAATTCTCATTTTATTTCGATGATCATTCCTACCTATGTAGGTTGCGCTCAACAAAATATTTTCGCATTCGGAAGAGAAAGTTGGTGACTGAAATTTCTGTAAATAGATCTCGCCGCGATGAAAAACGTCTTTGCTTTAATGACATCCATCCCAACTCACGTATCATATCTGCCACACTCTCTCCCCTATTACGTGATAATACAAAACGAGCTTCCCTTTTTTTGCACCCTTTCGATGTCATCCGTCAATCCCACCTGGTAAGGATCCCACACCGCGCAGCAATTTTCTAACAGAGGACGAGGACGAACGAGTGTAGTGTAAGCTGTCTCTTTAGTGGATTTGTTGCATCTTCTAAGTGTCCTGGTACTGAAACGCAAACTTTGGCTCGCCTTCCCCACAATATTATCTATGTGGCCTTTGCAACTGAAGTTGTTCGTTATTTTAACACCCAGGTATTTAGTTGAATTGACAGCCTTCAGAATTGTACTATTTATCGTGTAATCGAATTCCAACGGATTTCTTTTGGAAGTCATGTGGATCACTTCACACTTTTTGTTATTTAGCGTCAACTGCCACCTGCCACACCATACAGCAATCTTTTCTAAATCGCTTTGCAACTGATACCGGTCTTCGGATGACCTTACTAGACGGTAAATTACTGCATCATCTGCGAACAACCTAAGAGAACTGCTCAGATTGTCACCCAGGTCATTTATATAGATCAGGAACAGCAGAGGTCCCAGGACGCTTCCCTGGGGAACACCTGATATCACTTCAGTTTTACCCGATGATTTGCCGTCTATTACTACGAACTGCGACCTTCCTGACAGGAAATCACGAATCCAGTCGCACAACTGAGACGATACCCCATAGGCCCACAGCTTGATTAGAAGTCGCTTGTGAGGAACGGTGTCAAAAGCTTTCCGGAAATCCAGAAATACCGAATCAACCTGAGATTCCCTGTCGATAACAACCATTACTTCGTGCGAATGAAGAGCTAGTTGCGTTGCACAAGAACGATGTTTTCTGAAACCATGCTGATTACGTATCAATAGATCGTTCCCTTCGAGGTGATTCATAATGTTTGAATACAGTATATGCTCAAAAACCCTACTGCAAACCGACGTCAATTATATAGGTCTGTAGTTCGATGGATTACTCCTACTACCCTTCTTAAACACTGGTGCGACCTGCGCAATTTTCCAGTCTGTAGGTACAGATCGATGTATGTGCAGTATAGTTCTCAGCTGGATTCGCTTTATGCACTGTTGCTGTCCTCAGATGGAGCAGAACTCTGAAGCTAGTTAGATTTGCATAGAAATGTCAGCATCATTCCTGTCGTAAGTCTGTACCCCCAGATCTTCCGTCTTACGCTGTAGACTGGGTAAGTTCACGATACATTATTGGAGTGGTGTGTAGTGTGTGAAACACTATGAACTCTTCCAGGAGGTTAATTCTCTGCATTCTACGGTCATATTTGCAATGGAATTTAATTTTTCCCTTATTCACAAGGCTAACGCGCCTACTCGATATCGACGAATCCGTCCAGATTTTACGATGATTGGGGCTTAGCCAGAAGTGAAAGTGACAGAAGTAGGATATTCACATGGCCACACACTTAGAAAAAAATAGTATTTCTGACACAGGTCGGGCGAGGCGAGAGACTTTTATGTTTATGTGAATTCTAGGCAGCGGTTGCCACAGCGGAAAGAGTACACCAATATAAACCGAGGATTGCTGGATCGAGTCTCTAGGCGCAAACTTCATTTTTATTTTAAAATTTCACTTCACTTAAAGTGTAAATAAACCGCAACACTGTTCAATATATTGCATTTCTTAATACTTCTATAAAATGCTTGAAAACGCAAAGGTAAATGTGGGTTAGGATAAAAATTTATATGGAAGGATAGTAAAAATGGTTCAAATGGATCTGAGCACTATGGGAATTAACATCTGAGGTCATCAGTCCCATAGAACTTAGAACTACTGAAAACTAACTAACGTAAGGACATCACACACATCCATGCCCGAGGCAGGATTCGAACCTGCGACCGTAGCAGTTGCACGGTTCCGGACTGAAGCGCCTAGAACCACTCGGCCCACGCGGCCGGCGATATTTTACTACATACGTTTGATAATGGCCTAAGGCGAGATAACTGCTTCGCGCGTATGATGTTATGCGTACAACATCAATAGAAATGTTTGTTTCAGCATTAAAAAAATAGCTCACATGGTTTGAGCACTATGGTACTTAACTTCTGAGGTCATCAGTTCCTTAGAACTTAGAACTACTTAAACCTAACTAACCTAAGGACATCACACACATTTATGCCCGAGGCAGGATTCGAACCTGGAACCGTAACGGTCGCGCGGTTCCAGACTGTAGCGCCTAGAACAGCTCGGCCACCCGGGCGGCAAAGGATACTAAGTTGTAGGCGATAAATGCGTTTATAAAATTAGATCCATTTATCATTGTACAGTTGATGACCTAAACGTCCTGCGCTTATACCCATCGCAACATAGGTGAAGCAGAGATTACCTCCGCATCTTTCACACGCTATAAACGCTCAATTTTTAAAACTAAACTGTTTTTTTTTTAAAACTAAATGGTTTTTTTAAACTAAATGGTTGTTTTAAAGTTTTTGTAGAAAAGCAAACTTTCTGACTCCACAGTTTGCAGAAGACCAGGCGTAACGCTACTCTAAGGTCAAAATGAAACTACTGGAATACGAAGCCGGTCGGAGTGGCCGTGAGGTTCTAGGCGCTACAGTCTGGAGCCGAGCGACCGCTACGGTCGCAAGTTCGAATCCTGCCTCGGGCATGGATATGTGTGATGTCCTTAGGTTGGTTAGGTTTAATTAGTTCTAAGTTCTAGGCGACTGATGACCTCAGAAGTTAAGTCGCATAGTGCTCAGAGCCATTTTTTTGGAATACGAAGCTATGTTCAAAAATGGCTCTGAGGTCATCAGTCCCCTTGAACTTAGAACTACTTAAACCCTACTAACCTAAGGACATCACACACATCCATGCCCAAGGCAGGATTCGAACCTGCGACCGTAGCGGTAGCGCGGTTCCAGACTGTAGCGCCTAGATCCGTTCCGCCACTCCGGCTGGCTTCGAAGTTATGTACCGTTTAATTACATTCCTTTCGTGAAGAGATATTCGCAGACTCTTCGTGGATGCTGTTATGTACAAATACTTCTTGCAAATTTTCTTTGTATAGGAACTTTTCCTGTGCGTTTATTTTCATGCCCTTTATCAAAATATTATGAGGGAGAATATACTGAGCATTTAGGTTTATTTTCAATGTGACGTAAAAACAAGAGATGAATTATTTGCACACACTGGGTCTCGAACCCACGACCCTGACATTACTATTCTCATTTCTTTCTATTTGCAACAGCCGCTGCTGAGAAACTAGCCTCTGATATAATGTCTAATATCATATCCAACGTGCGCCAATTATATCTTTTTTTTACGCTAGACTATCTGGAGCTCCTACTTACTTTTACTTCCGGCCAAGCACCTTACAGGGGGTAGCCGCGCGGTCTGTTGCGTCTTACACGCTTCGAGCGGGTCCCCCCGTCTGAGGTTCGAGCTCTCCCTCGGGCATTGGTGTGTGTGTGTTGCCCTGAGCGTAACTTAGTTTAAGTTAGGTAAGTAGTGTGTAAGCTTAGGGCCCCATGACCTCAGCAGTTTGGTGCAGTAGGATCTTACCACAATTTTCCAAATTTTCCAAGTGCACCACTTTCCATTAGGACGAAAACGATTATCACGAGTAGGCCCCTGTCAATGTGGGAGTACTGTAGCAGAATACCCTGCGACATGCTTCGTACAGTGGCTTAGGAGTGTATACACTGAAGAGCGACTACTATCATGTAGGGTCCGCACGAGCAAGCAGTAGTTTTGTAATACGACATGGCATGGACTCGTCTAATTTGTGACGTAGCGCCGAAGGGGAGTGACACCATGAATCCTGCAAGGCTGTCCATAAATCCGTAAGAGTACGACATTTGCTCAATAATGTTCATTGCGGGGGAGTTTGGTGGCCAGCAGAAGTTTTTAAACTCAGATGAGTGCTCCTGCAGCCACGCTATAGCAGTTCTGCACACATGGGGTCCTGCCGGAATTGCCCAAGTCCGCTGGAATACACAATGGACATGAATGGATGCAGGTGATCAGACAGGATGGTTACGTACCTGTCACCTGCCAGAGTCGTATTTGTGAAAGTGTTGCGCTGCTGTCTCGTTGTACGATTCACATCAGTCGTCGTTGGTCCCGTTATTGCAGGATCTTTTTCCAGCCACAGCGATGTCGGGGCTATGATGCTTTACAGGATTCGTGATGTTCGCGGTACTCTCGTGAAAAGGTCGTATGGGAAAATCTCCAGTTCATCGCTACCCGGAGATACTGTGTCCCATTGCTCGTGCCCGATTACAACACCACGTTCAAACCCACTTTAATCTTGATGACCTGCCATTGTAACCACAGTAACCGATTTAACAACTGCGCCAGACACTTGTTGTCTTACATAGGCGTTACCAACAGCAGCGCCGTATTCGGCCTGTTTACATAAATCTCTTTTTTATAATACGAATGAATATATCAGTTTCTTTGGCGCTTCAGGGTGTGTGGTGTAGTTTGGAGAACCGCATCAACTAACGTGTATCCTAACTTAATGTATTTCAGCAATTGCATTCATAATAGTAATACTGATAAATCATTTACACAGCAGCAAGATTTTGCCGCGTGGTCTGAGGCGTCGCAGTTCGCGCGGCTCCGCCCGTCGGAGTTTCGAGTCAACCCTCGGGCAGGGGTGTATGTGCTGTCCTTAGCGTACGTTAGTTTCTGTTTGATTAAGTAGTGTGTAAGACTAAGGACCGATGACCTCAGCAGTTTGCTCCCATATGAACTTACCACTCTGCCATCACACAGCAGCAACTAACGCTAAGTATACCCAAGTGAACATGTCCTATATTATTAAAGAGGTATTGGTACACTGAAGAAATTTAATTATTTATTTACATTCCTTGAATATAAATGCATCACAGTTAGATATCTAAAATTATCGTATTCACTAAAATAGTTTTAGAATGGCACGTACTTTCCGCTCTAGAGCCATTGGAATACACACCTACTAGTTGATGCATTCCTACTGAAAGCATTCTCCTCGAAAGATGTTTCTGAAACGCTCGGCTTACGAAACGGATTCTCATTATGCGGCTATGCATTGACCTCAGCTGTTTGCGACACATGGAAATTTGTGCTGGACCATGACTCGAACCCGGCCCGAGTGGTCGGCCCAAGCACTTCACCTATCCATGTACGCACCCAGGACCCATCCAATAGCCACAATCAATTATTATACCTCGCACAATTCGCGACTGCACACAGCGAGACTGATTTCATATTATCAATTTAGCCCCTTGAGACATTGATATGCCAACGATGGTTACTTTTTCTTCCCTAATACAGTGCGCCTATCTTCACAATATTGTCTCTCAGACATGCATGAGTATCTAGAGGACACTGTATTGTGAAGGTATAGACACTGCATAAACACGGACATTGTAATCATCAATGACGTTACTGTGGTTTGACACCAAACTGACGTTTCACCTGATTCACCCACAGCTGTCGACAACTTGTGAGAGGCGATGTTGATTTAATGTGTTTAGTTGCTCTAGTATTTTATCTTGCGTGTTGTCGCAGTATGTTGTTCCAAGGCGACAGCACGTTGAAAGATTTATCACAGAAATGTCACCCTTTCTACCATTTCTTAGAATGAAATTTCGAATTGGTTGTAAAAGCCTTCAGGAGATCCAGAGATAAATGATTATGTTGTTGACAGTGCCATGTGTTCAGCGTCGTCTTCTGATTATGAACGTCCAGTTGCGGGCTCGGAGGAATTCCGTTTATGTCTCGCATTCGCTTTTGTAATACTTGCCATTTGTAACACAATCTGTGACTTTCTTGTAAATGTAATATAAGTAGGTTCTCCAAAATTCGTTGTTATTTACAGAAAAGTGTGCGTTGACTCGGGGATGGGTTCCTTTGAGTTTGTGACTGCAGTATGATTAAAAAGCGGAGGATGAAGTTCTTGCAAATGAAATAACCAGTTGCTACAAATGTATGGCCGTTTTATCCGAATATGTCTCCACTTCCAAGGTTGTGGTTATGCACGGACCCAAAGGAACCTAAGAGAACAACTTAATTGCTGTGGGTGAAGATAGAGCAGATACAGTATTTGGCTGTTTTACAGAATACGCTGTGATTTCCGAGAGTGTGGTTAGGCAGTAATCTAAGAGGACAGCTTAAACTGCTGCGACTGAAAAGATAACCAACGACATTTGTATTTCTCCTTGTCAAAAAAATTTTGCTGTTTTTCTGCCAACATTTTCTGACTTCCGAAAGTCCACTCACCAGCGGTGGAAGCTGATGTCAGTGTCACGCTCGGCATACACGAAATGTGCTGCTGGACAACACTTACATGTCATTTTGGTTTCACTTCCGAGCAAGCTTAGCGTGTAACGAGCTTCTGCATTCTTCTCACCGGCGGGTTGTACGGGCAGGCCACTGATAACTGACGTGAAAGGTAGCGAGATAAACCACCTTACGGTCAGGTAGGATTTTCTAGTCCGTATCACCTCAACAATATTGCTGTTGATGTCGTAGGACTCTAGCCGTGGTATACCTCATGCGTTTACATGAGACTCGTTGTAGTACATGGGCATCAATGAAGCACAGTTCCTGTCTTACATAGCGACAGTGGCTTTTCTGAAATTTCTGGTATGATGTCGGTTAATTCATAAAGCTCATGCTCGTTTCGTAAGTCATGAAGTCATTTCATTATAGTTGAAGACGTACATAGAGAACCTGATACTGGCACGACTCGACAAACTCGATCCCTCCCTTTTATGCTTCTCTACGCAAACATGTATTTCGGTTCTGTAAGACACTATGTCTCACTATATGAACTAACGGACCACTGTACAATGTCGAATTGGCTGTCACTCTGGAGACAGTACACATCATAATTACGCAGAAACTTAATGAATCAGAACAACCTAGATTCGGCAATTTGTCCCTATTTTGGTTGGTCATTATCTGTTATGGTACCAAAGTTGGATCGTTATGATACTGCATGAAAAATTAGGGAAGATATGTAGGCAAATAAATGTGTATAAGACAAACGAAATGGAGTAGTGCGGTCAGTGGAGTAAGCACAGCCAGCGAGAGTGGATTAGCAGAATCATACACCATCCTATCTCTTTATTTGCGTACGTAACGTAAACTAATCTGTTTCGTAGTTGTTCAGTTTCGAGCTCTGTGGAGCATTTGAGGGATTCTTGCGATCGCCGAAACCCTGTACAACTCCCTAGTGATACTGGTTAGCGCCGATGGCTACACACGCAACTACTTTTCGAGGCTAAAAGAAATCTGCGCTTTGCAATCCCGTGGAGACAATGAAGTGAAACGGATGGAAGAAACGAATGACTGAATGAAAAGGAATGAAGTGGAAATAACGAGCGCTCACACACGCACGCGCGCGCGCGCGCACACACACACACACACACACACACACACACACACACACACACACACACACACACACACACACAGTATGCAGCAGCAGTGTAAGGAAATTCGAATGAGCAGAAGGAACAACGGAGAAAGCGAGTAGAACAGAAAAAACGGAAGAAATTCAGTAAGGAATTGATTAAATGGGAATGACACGTAAGTGTGATCAAAAATAAATGAATTGTCAGTAGTTTTTGAAGAAAGTGAGAGGATGTTATGGAAATGACTTAAGATGAAACGGAGATTAGGCTGTAAGTCAGTCTGAGGACTGAAATAACGGAGCTCCCTGTAGCTAGAGACGCACGAAACATCGCAATGATGCAGCTAAGGCCCTCCTCTCCGGTAACTACTAGAGAAAGCAGACGACGAGCAGCGTCATCACAATGCAGGGAAAGACTGTGAGTAACGATATTGACACTCCAGGTGTTCGCAAAGAGAAAGAACTCCTGAAACAAAGATTAGCAGACGTAATCTAAGTTCTGCACGGACAAGAATTTGAGGAGGTGTGACAGATAAGTATCATGAAGACATACGGATCCTAGGAAAACGAACCCCCAGATTTAGTAGCAGATTTGAAATTGCTATTTACTCTATCCGAATATATGCTTGATTTTAATGGAGCGGACTTATGTTTTAACAATAAACCCAAGTAAATTAACAAGTAAATTGAAAATAATCTTACTTGCTGAAATGTTATTGACGCAGCACTCGTTCAAGACGTTTGTACAGAGGAAATCCGCATAGCGGGCTGCGAATCTTATTTGACCATCGCCTGTACCTGTTGTATCAGGACATGTATACTAGTATTGGAATTCCATTTTCTGAAACAGAGTAGATAGGAAGGATCCTTGGATTATTAGGACCCCAGTTTTAAAGTCTAATAGTGAAAATACGGGTATGGACAATAATCGCTGATAACTTACCGTGGTGGTGTAGGAGAAATCGAGCCGAACAGTTTCATGTATAGGACATTTTTGGTCAACCAATAGGAAAACAATCACCAGTTCGCCTGTAAGATCGCCTGCCCTAATGTACATGCGCGCCGCTAGAGATTTTCACAGCCTTGTCGCCCACTTACGCCACAAGCTTAATCGCTCAGATATCTGAATTTCTTTTTATTTCGTTAACGTTAGCAATATAAACTTTCCCGTAAGGGCAATGGAGAAAAGAGACTTTCATAAACATTTTGCAAAAACTTAGTTTGTCTAGAAACTGATCTAAGCTTAAACTTAACAAGCAAAGTAGTCTCATCGTAAAGTCAATGAAGCAAGACAATTTAACTGTTAATTTTCCGTTTTTCGCTCTTAAAAATAAAATTTCGTGAGGTAAGACTTACGTAGACATCAATTTTTACATTATTTAAGGGTAAGAAAAAGTGTGTTTAAGCTTCGAGGACGATTTTTACTTGAAAAAGAAATGGCTGAAAATTTTATACATATCACTGTTTTTCTAATAATGATTTCAGAAATATTAAAAAGGAATGAGCTTCAGAAGTTTAACATCGACAAAGCACACGGCGAAAGGGGGACAGGATATTCAAACTATAATGAGGTGCATATAATATGTAGTTTATGTTGCTTTGTAAGCCAAATTGAAGTTGTTTCCAAGTCTAACAGATCACAAGCGTCCTACATCATCTTATTCGTCTCGTTTCCCCCTACAATACAATGATACGTTCTGAAGAGTTACCGTTTCACCCTGTACGCTCCCAGTTCTGGATCAGATAACAAAATAGAGAGAACAAATATTTTAAGGCGGAATTAGTACAGTTGATGCGTAAGAATCAACATATGTTTAACAGCGTACTTAATGTTACTGATCAACATGAACGCTTCAGTAGAACTAAAGATTTCATAGAGATCCTTGTCTTCCACGACACGTGGCAATCAACAAATGCACCATCATAACCAATGCACTGGTGGGCAGGGTAGACTGAATTTATCCAACAGGTCATTTAAAAACAGATTTAGTTAACTTTGAAATAGCTCCTCTCGACTTCTCTGACTAACAAATGACGTGTCGAAATGCTGACAGCAAATCAAACGTTCTTTTGGACAAAGAATTAGAACACGAATTTAAATGCGAATGGTAGACCTGTGAAAAACAAGTGCAGAAATATCGCAGTGCTCGGGACTGGTGAGTAAAACTGGCAAAGCCGAATTAGTAGGTTTCCAATATGCTTTCCAAGCGGCCAAAGAAGGGAACGTGAGAGCACCACTAACTTCTACAATTCATGTCTCCGTGTCTCCGTGAATTCTATAGCATACTTATAAATCAAGTCTGTGATAGATTAACTATTAATGAGTTTAAGGCTAAAATTCCACGTATCTGTTGGATGGCTGTAAGTAAGGGCCAAAGTAATGTCGATTAAGATGAAAACATCCTCGTTCGAAATGCAAACGTGGAAAGGAAATCTAGTAAGAGATCATGAAGGCATTCTACAAAAATTTCACGAACATTTAAAAAGTATCTATGAGGAAGGTGTTAGCGAGGATAAGGAAGTTTGGGAACTTTTGAGACACGAAATAAACAAGCTCGAAGCAGATTTTAATCTGTCACTGTGCCATCCCTTCACGAAGGGACAGATTCTTTAATCAATAAGACAAACAGCGAAACGGGAGTCAACAGCCTTAGCTGGATCATCAGACGAGTTTTAATCTGGATTTTCTGAGGACGTAAAAAAGCATATCACTGATTCCACGAAGTATGTTAGGACAAATGACGCTATTCGGCGAGAACTGAAGGAAATACCGGTCGTGCTAATCCATACAGAGACGTAGGCAGCACATTTATGTAAGTTCAGGCCATTTTGCCGTTTGAGGCTGATTGTATTAAAGAATGCGTTAATGATTCGACTGAAGCCGGTGATGAAGAAATTTGTATCAGACAATCTTAAAAACACTGTTCCGGACAAATCTGTAGTACACGCCACGAATGATAGTAAAAACTTGATAGTTGGGAAACGCACATAATCAAAAGGAATGCTGCACTATTATCTGTTTGTATTACCATCATCGGCACTACATATTGTCTGTTTTTCCTTAATTTGACTTCTGTACAACGATCAGCTTTAATGTAACATCGATGTCAAAATGTTTTATTCATTATTTATGATTTTTTATGTAATTGATACTAATCTATGAATGTAATTTCAAAAGTAATGTGGTGTAAAAGAGCATAAAAGTGACCACTTTAATTGTAATACTGATTCATACATAGGGAAAGTAGGCTTGTAGTCACGTTAATCTTTGAGCTAAGTCGCTCAGCAGAAGAGCTGGCCAAGCGGGAATAGGAAAGGCGGATATGGCGGTGAACTGCAAGACCTGTGTGGCGTGAGTCAGTCGCTGACTAGCAGGCAATGGGTGTGCATCTTGTGAAATAAAGGAGGAGAGCAGAACTGTAAGATTATGTAATGTAGCCGCGGATGCGGAAGTAATTCGGCTTACAATTCATGACATACTTTGGTTAGGTCTGTACTACGAAAATCCGAGGCTAAGAGGAAAATTTGCAGAGCTTGTTACAAAAGAAGAGCCAGGGTTACTCTTTCCGCCATTTTTAAATAGCACAGAACATCGACTGAGCCACCATTTTCCTCTCAAATTATCAGTTAAGTACAGAGTAACTGCATGGACCAATTTATGTGGTTTCGTTTTCAGTGACAATGTTTTTTCTTTAAGCTTTGCGTTGATCCACCGTACTTTATCCTTAATTGTTTACGTATACAGGGTCCTATGCAAAGTGCTACGCTAAATCGGAGTATCCCAGTTTACTGAAATGAAAAGCAATAATCTAACATGACAATAGTTAATAATCTTTCTGGATTTGTGAGGTACATAACTATTTATTGGGCGTAAGTTTTGAAATACTCCTCGTAGCTTTTATAAATAGATAGTTGAAGTTTCATCAACGTACATTTACAGTCCAAAGATTTTCCTTATTGAAATAATAGTGTTTACAGTTTCACGTGTTATGTAGCTAACAGTGTTTCCCATATTACGTTGTGACTAAGGTGTTGAGCCTTGGTCTGCGTCTACCGATAGATTACTTTCTGGGTCCCCTTCCTAATAGTTACGCCAGATTTACATGTCATATTTCACTGACAGCAATCAAGAATAAGCAGCTGGTTACAAATATTCGAACTATACTAAAGCCAGGTATCACATGTTCCATTTAAGCTAAATAGTATAGAGAAGTGAATACTCTTTGAGAATCCAAGTAATAATCAGTACAAAAGATACAATTGCTTTGTTAATATTTCACTAGTAGTTATTTCATGTAATCAAACTGACGAAACAACTTTTCTAAGCCATTCGTGCTCCACCGTCAGTAATCATTTACCTATAATTATCATTTGCTCTCATCTGTAATGTACATATTGTAAGTGTTATTGAGAGCAAGTTGTTGTCTGAACGTATTAATACCCCTCCTGCGTAGTTCAAATAAAATAACTGGTACATCACTTCCTAAACTGTGCTATTATCTTGCATCTTATCAGAAAAACAGAAGTTTAGTAACAAGTATAGTCAATCCCAATAGTTAACGTTCTTTATGAACCATGCTAGTACTGGGTATAATTTGACTTAATTAGGTTCGCAAAAGTTTTCTTCTACGTAACTACAGTTTACTTGGTTACTAAAAGAACCTTGGTAGGATTCCCATTTGTTTTGCTATAGTTCCCTCTCAATAACAATCTTTACAGAGTCTAAAAACAATCTTACACCTTTCCATTGGAGTGTCATGATCATAAACTAGAAATCCTTTCACAGGAGTAACATTATATTACTAATTTTTCGGTGACACTACTAGTTGCGCTGTGGGGAAAGAGTGTTGAAGGCTGACTTCGTGAAAGTGTTTCATACAACACGTACCAAACTCTTATATAGCGTAATTACTGCAAAAGACTTTTGTCAAGGGGCCATAAGAATATACAGTCAGTCAAATTCGAGGACAATGATAATGGTCAAGTGTTAAGTTTTAATAAACGTAATTCAATCCGTAATACAAGGATATCCTTCAACCACGATGATGATCGCGGTGGTGCTGAATTCTGTATGTTAGTAGTAGAACAAAAAATTTTACCATTAAATGTCGCAGGTATACGGTTTACATGTAAAGTCTGTGCAGAAGACGTCGCGGTAGCAGTAAAGAATCAGGAAGGCGTCATGACAGTTACGAAATTCCGGGACAATTACAGTGCAGGATCAGGTGCTTACGTTAATATCCACAAGTCCAGGATCCTTACGGTATAAAAGGGTATTAGATTAGTCAACAACCATAGATTTTAGGAGACAAAGACGCATAACAAACGAGGCATAGACACTCGCAACAATCCAAGGGAAATGGCTGCAGCTAATTGTAGAAAGATGTTAGGAGCTATTAAGTGGAAACTCTAGGAGAATACTTCAGAAAGTAAAGGTTGTTAGTTACCATGTTCTCGTTAAAATACGATATGTGTTACATGTAGCACCCACACAGAAACTAGAGACAAATAGAATGGAATCTCGAATAGGCTGGATTATTTTGCAACCTTATGTCTTCAATTTTAATAATTCGACTTAAGCTTTACCACAGAGAGGATAAGGATTAGTGGCATCTTAATCGATAGTTTAAATGCGGTCTGATAACTTAGTATCGTATAGGAAGGAAGTAAAAGCGCTACCGAATAGGCTAACAGCTGCGATTTTGAATAAGTTACCAACATAAATCCGAAGCCCACTAGTGAATAACTCACATCAAGTTACATCTAGGACTACATTAGGATATATTAATGGAAAAGTTATGTACTAAACCCGATAATACACAAAGTTTAAGTAAAATCTGCAGATATGCATGGAGAGAAGGTGCATGAACATGAAGTGAACAGTATGAAAAGGAAATATACCGACAAAAACTGGACAAAAATATGGGATAATGTATCGAATAAACACTAATCTCTTCATGTTCAGTCGACTAGTATCAGGTAGTTAATGAAACGATAGCAACGAATGAAAAGCTTAACCCAGTTCAATTATGCGAAATTAGAAACCGTTCATTACCCAGAGCTAATGACAATCTAGATCACAGATTTACGTAAGTCAAATAAAGACAGGCTCCTGTGGACAAATACTGAACTCGCATTGGAACAGATTTAAAACACATAAGGATAACGAAAATTTCGAAACCAGAGAAGAGTGTCTATCCGACAAACTAAAATACCGTAATATGGCTGTTGGGAAACTTTGCCCACTTCACCGTTAGTGAAAAATATCTGGGAACTTTTGTAAAAATTGGAAAAAATTAATATCAGAGAGTAAGAGAATGGAAATACTACTTATTATATATTAAAGTTACTTGGAAGTGGTTTTACAGCACAAAAAAATGAAATAAAAATTATATCGAGAACGAAGAAGTAATTTCTTTCCATTTACATTCATTTTTTAAAATTATTTTTGTTTCGTTTTAAACAACTTCAGAAGCAGTTGCCATTATTTTGTATGTTTAAGATTTTTATCATAGAAGTTTCAACTCGTACGCATACCTACACTTTTGGATAGTAATATTACGTCAAAACCGAATCGACATCTATACAGAATAAAAGAAACTTAGTTGCAGGACAGAAAAAAAGAAAGAAAAAAAGAAATGCGAGAGACCAAGGAAACAGAGGTGTAACTGGTTTTATATTTCTTCCACCTCTGGCCATGATTGTGAACGTGAAACTTCTGAATTTCACCATGGTTCGTAGTTCGCGTTAAACTGAAACTCCTCGTGGAACTGACTGGAAAAGTGAGATTAAAAGTCGAAGGAAGATGTCTGATATCACCTGAAATAGGACCATGAACTGTAAAGCCGTGTGTTATTCGAAGAAAGCTTCGGCCTTTTCATAGTTTTACTTTATTATTTCAACAAAATTCCACTCATTTTATTAGCAAATAATGTCACTTCCACGTTTGCAATTTTCGTATATTCTCAGTGTCATGATAATTAGACGCTTTACATGGTGACTAAAAGTTTCTTATTTACGCGCAGTAGCAAATGCAGAAGACTAAACATACAAAAGTAGAGACAATTTTTAATTAACAGAAAATTTAGAAACTACGTAATTCTGACCTCATGACAAATTATATTTAGCTGTCGAAGTTGTGTACTCCGTAATAGCCATTTAAAGGCTCCACAGTCAAATGAGCAAACGTAAGCACAGGTCAGTGATGTCCTTTACGTTGCGATAGTACTACTATGTATTTGTGACGTCAGCCGATAGCGACACATGTCGCTAGAACGGTCTTCTAGCTGTTCGAGAGCCGCACAGAAACTCTAGCGCTGGAATCGAGAGTTTCCCGGTGCGATCCTTACACTACACCTTGTTTCTGTCTCCATTGGGAAAGAACTGCGCATAGCATCTTACTGGCTATAAGGTTTTAAAGCCCAAACAAAAACGTAAGACCCAATCATAAGCCCTTCTGCTTTTATCAGGAATATGCAGGAGCATTGTTCATATGGCTGCCTGTCCGTCTCCTTTAATTACGATAGCCGTGGTGTCAGAGCGTGGTAATCGTCCTACACCCCGTAACCCGTTACCGTGCTCTGTTATTAGCGTGACATCGAACACGCTCCCGTGATTAACTGTTACAGCGAACACTTACCTGACTGGCTTTTAGGCAAGCAATCTGTAGCACTTTCAATGTGTACAGTGATTTTCATTTGTATCACTCAAGGCATTGTCACAAAGCAGAATATCAGTTTTGTAATCGCGAAAGTTATGCTTCATTAACACAGTTACAGCCATATTAGTCAGTACTTAGTAAAAATACAGAGAAATATTCCTAAACTTCTGCCTCCATAACCTCAATTTTCAGAAGAGCAGCTCCAAAACTTACACTTCCGTTGTAGAAATTTGCACCCTCCATCTTAACAGATCTGTTAGTTGTACGTGTATAAAGGGTGGTCAGAAACTGTGTGGAAATCTTCTACGGGTATTGCATGGTGCGTTGCGCTGATAAATAGTTGTTAAGAAAAAAATCGATACGTTGCGCGGTTTTAGAGTTAATTAGCAATGAAGTTAACCAATCAGGCCCTTGCGCGAGCATATTCAATGGGCTCACCTTAGATGGTGTCGTCCAATATGATCTTTGGGTTACCTAAAACCAAAACAGAGAGCTATAAAAAGCTGGGCATGGTGCTGTAGTAAGGACTGAACCCTAGCCAACGGCTGAGCATTCTCGTGCACTATCATCCTCTTTATGATAACAACTGACACCAATTGTATCCGGCCGGCAGCATGAATTTTCAACCGCAACTAACTGGTTGGCTAATTTCAATACAGCTCAACTCAGATAGGAGCAGTGTCTCTAACGTTTGTCTGAAGAATTATTTCTCAGCACAACTTACCCTGAGGCACCCCAAAACAAGCTCTCTAGGCAGTTTATTTTTGATCATCCCGTACAAACCTTCGTGTGCCTTTGTCCATCAGCAACTGAAAAAGTGTCGTTGATGGAAAATGGTGTCATTTTAACCAATTTTGGGTTATAATGGAGGAAAAGTGACCGATCATTGTAAATGTTGAATTATGTCACCTACGAGGACACAGTGATTTAGTGACAGATCGTAGAAAACCCAAACGACATTCAATTTTCTCAATACGCTGGGAGACTGATAGATCAGTATGTCACATCATGGACAACAAAATCCATTACATTCACCCTGTGAGTAACTGACAACATAGAAAGAAGAAATTAAACACACAAGAAAGAGCCAGCAAATTTAGATAAATAGTAGTAGTGGTGGTAGTAGTAGTAGTAGTAGTAGTAGCAGTAGTAGTAGTAATAATAGGTAACGCTTGTAAGATTATTGGGCATGTCGTGGTATTAAAGTTCAGGAACAAAAATAATTCCTATATACAGGCATTTATACTTACAGGTTTAGTCTGACACGGATGGGGCAGGTAGTCGGCCGTGCTCTTAAAGTAGGAACCATCCTGGCATTTGTCTCAAGTAATTTAGGGCAAACACGAGAAACCCACATCAGGATTCGCAGATGAAGACTGGAGTTTGCACTTTTCCGAATACAAGTTTAGACTGTTCTAAACAGTGTTACCTCATCCGGTTTTCACCCAGTGTATAATTGCTTTACAAATAAATTACTTAATAACGTAAAAGCCTAGAGCTACATTGTTCAACACTCCCTGTCACTGTACATACTAAACATTACGCACACATTATTTCACAATGTCCCTCTATAGTGAGTGAGATATTAGGTTTAGGAAAACAATAAGGTGTTAATATTATACACTGCACAGCCTTAGGGG
Source organism: Schistocerca nitens (assembly GCF_023898315.1). NCBI lineage: Eukaryota > Metazoa > Arthropoda > Insecta > Orthoptera > Acrididae > Schistocerca > Schistocerca nitens. The sequence goes on from NC_064622.1 coordinate 236,146,437, forward strand.
TAAGGTTTTACAGAAAAACAAAAATAATTAGAAAGGGAAATTATAGGAAAAAGAACAAACAAAGTAGTTAGAAAGTGCTATGCAAAATGATAATATTTGATTATCTGCGTAATTATTTACTTTTGTTACATGTTATACAAAACTGCTAGTTTGTGTAATCTACATAATCCTTCACTGTGTAGAATTTACTACTTGACAGTTGCATTTTAACTGTATTTTTAAAATAAATTCGTCTCAGTAACCTCTTTAACATGAAACCCTTTATTGTGTTGACAGCACATGGATTTAGTTATTCCTGCAATCGGTCGATGAGTCAAGGGAGAAGAGTATATCCTGACAGACTGAAATGTACGGCAGTACGCCTGTAAGAATGTAGGTAAAGAAGTAAGCTGTAATTTTAGCACTACCTACTTCATTTCCAAGTTTTCAAAGATATTTGAGAGTGAAACTTATAATAGAATACCGACCAACATTTCTGATAATGACCTTTTAGCATTAGTTATCTGTCTGCTGTCAGCAAAGGCAACTAAGTTCGATGTATTGTTGATTCTACAAAAGCATGCAAAAATAATGTTGCTAGCAGAAGTCTTTTCAGGGACCTTGAGTTTCATGTACTTCTCTGCGAGTGCATTTACTCGCTAATGACATTTGTGGATAATAAAAAGAGTGAGTTGAGAAGTAACTGTGAAATTTCTAATGATAGAAGCAAAATCAAATCTCAAATAGACTACTCTTACAATCAATTAGAACATTTGGAGGCTGGTTATAATTTGTAGTTAACAGCAAAGTTCACGTTACCGTTCCAGTATGTAGACAGCTGAAGAGTATTAGTCTTACTTCCTCTTAATGTCATACGTTTTCTTCTCTAAAATGCCTATACACAATATAAAATATCTATAGGTAATTTGAACTAGTACCTTTGCGAACAGGGACCACTACTCAAACTCTACATTGTGGTTCTACATTTTATATATGAACTCATCCCTGCCTGAACATTCAACGTCACTATTAAATTTACGGAACACGACGTATAAAGAATATTAAAGAATGAATGATCTCTTCATAAACGTCACTACGCCAGGAAAAGAGACATCAGCGCCGAAAGGGGTACGTTTTCCTTAAAATACAAACATATCAAAATCTGGACCAACGGCTGTATGTCAGTTTTTTAAATCGTAGGCATAGACAAGACATTCCCAACTCTTACCCCAAGTTTCTTACCAATTCTCTGGCGACACGAATGACAGTAAACGTGCCGCAAAATCACTGAAAAAACAAAAAATTGAATAAAAAGTAATGCTAATTTCTTATTCAGCTACCATGAAGTGTAACTCATTAAGGAGATAACTCCGTCGTAAGTATGGTGTTATGCGCACAACACCAATAAAATTTATTGTTTCAAGATTTTTAAATATGTTGCTGTACGCGGAATTACAATGTAGTCTGCTATACTTACTTCCAAGCCTAATTATTTTGAAATATAAATTTGTTAATAAGCGTAATTAACACAGACTTGAACTGTTAAGTTAATCTGCAAGTTGGTCGTCATTGCCTTACACAGTCCTCCTCAGGTGTCTGACAGTGTCTGTCAAAAGTGGTTGTCCACAGAATCCTCGATGATTGTTGTCCTAAACCCATCAAAAACTATCATACTCATTTTAACATTTCAGACTCTAGTGCCTCAAATAAGTTCTCATATAAGTTAAGTAATCTGCTAATTGCCAGTAAGGAAGGTTTTCCAGACAAGGCACCGGATTCTTCGTGTGCTTAGTGTTATTTTTTTACCACAGGAGGAATGTCCGTGGCTCGATTCCATCACACTTCAGAAAACATTATATATGTATTTCATTAGTTTGGCTTCCTTAGACTTCCTAACGATTGAGCAACGCTGTCGAAGGTAGCCTTTGAGTGCGTAAGATTCGTCCAGATTTTGGCGTTTGCAGTCTGCAGGTCTAACTCTGGTACAAGGATAAGATGAAAGTAGCCTGTCCAGAAATGAAACTGCATTTTTAAGGACAACATTCAAATGTCAGGAATAGATTGCCCATTCATACCTACGTCTTTGTCCAACGTTCTTCCAGTGCGTATATTCTACTCTGGAGTTACTGTTGTGAAAATTTATCAGAGTATCATTTTCCTGCAACCAAGTATTTACTGTTGATAAAATACTGTTCAACTACACTTCTGAGATACGGACATAGCTAGACGCAACGGTGAGACAAATCTGCTACAGAAGTTGTTTATTCCTAGAATTCTTACCTCAAGCCACTAAGATTTTATCCTACTAATCATCCGTGTTTGCATTGTGTTTGTACTTCTTCCCTTCCAGTCTAACTTCTCATGTCATATTTTATGCACCTCATCCAAAACGCATATTAAACACATATCATTATTTGTACCCATTGCAAGGAAGAATACTTTCGTCCGTCCCCCCAGGTCACAATTTAACACTGACCGTATCTTTCTACCACAAGTACTCTACTTCTACTTTCAGTGCAGGGGTAGGACTTACGATCCACTGCTGCGATAGCTTGGATATTCCAAGCATGAAGATACATAGCCTCCTGTCACAGCAACAAACCGCCATACTTAAAACTGCTGAAAGATTTTGATTATCATCAGATACCAGCAATGGCCGCAATCAACATGTATGAAATCCCTTCATTATATAAAATGTACCTTTCCTGTCTTCGCATAGGCTGTAACTATGGCAACAGTTATCACATTCACAGATCGTCCAAGACCATATCGAACATGTTAGATTTTTTTAAACCACGGATCATGTCATTCCGTAACGAGTATTTTTTTATTTTGCACATTCACTTCCTTCTGGAAAGCTATAATGATATCTACCTGTTTTTTTTCTGTTGAGTGGTATTTGTTCCACATCCTTACACTTCGGATAAACTGTTATAAGAAGCGCCAGAAGTAACTAGGCAAATTTGAAAACAGAAAATGTAATACCGATACTTATTTTTTACACATAATATTCTTCCCAAATCTATTCTTGAATCACCACTTAATATAATGATATTTTATTTCAGTAAGTCAGTCGACTGTGTACTCAAATTCTCCAGGTGTTTCTGCGATGCCCAATCCACCACCAACCATTAATCAGCTGGACGTGTTCAACATTCGTTTTCTTTTCCCAAAGTGTAAGTCATATGTATCCATGTTGGGCTTTTAGTCTGTTCTACATCTACGTCTATACTTTGCAAGAAGTCGTAAGATGAGTAGTGGAGTGTCTTCTGTGACTATCAGGGAATACACATCTCCGTTTGAGAATGCAGGTGGTGACAGATGTGAAACTTACCGAACTATCACTTTAATAAATCATGGCTGCAAAATACTAACACGAATTCTTTAGAGACGAATGGAAAAACTGGTAGAAGCCGACCTCGGGAAAGAGAATTTGGGATTCCATAGAAATGTTGGAACACGTGAGGAAATACTGACCCTACGACTTATCTTAGAAGATGGATTAAGGAAATGCAAACCTATGTTACACCTATGTTTATAGACTTAGAGAAAGCTTTTGACAAAGTTGACTGGAATACGCCCTTTCAAATTCTGAAGGTGACAGGGCTAAAATACAGGGAGTGGAAGGATATTTACAATTTGTACAGAAACCAGATGGCAGTTATAAGAGTCGAGGGGCATGAAAGGGAAGCAGTGGTTGGGAAGGGAGTGAGACAGGGTTGTCGCCTCTCCCCGATGTTATTCAGTCTGTATACCGATCAAGCAATAAAGGAAACGAAAGAAGAATTCGTAGTAGGAATTAAAATCCATGTAGAAGAAGTAATAACTTTGAAGTTCGCCGATGACATAATTCCGTGAGAGATAGCAAAGGACCTGGAAGAACAGTTGAACAGAATGGACGGTGTCTTCAAAGGATACAAGATTAACATCAACAAAAGGAAAACGAGTGTAATGGAATGTAGTCGAATTAAATCAGGTGATGCTGAGGGAATTAGATTATGAAATGAGACACTTAGAGGAGTAAATGAGTTTTGCTATTTGGGGAACAAAATAACTGATGATGGTCGAAGTAGAGAGGATATAAAATGTAGACCGACAATGGCAAGGAAAGCGTTTCTGAAGAACAGAAATTTGTTAACATCGAGTATAGATTTAAGTATCAGAAAGTCGTTTCTGGAGGTATTTGTATGGAGGGTAGCCATGTATGGGAGTGAAACGTGGACGATAAATAGTTTAAACAAGAAAATAGAAGCTTTTTAAATGTGGTGCTACAGAAGAATGCTGAAGATTAGATGGATAGATCACATAACTAATGAGGAGGTATTGAATAGAATAGGAGAGAAGGGAAATTTTTGGTACAACTTGACTAGAGAAGGGATCTGTTGCTAAGACACGTTTCGAGGCATGAAGAGATCACCATTTTAGTATTGGAGTGAAGCGCGGAGGGTAAAAATCGTAGTCGGAGACCAAGAGATGAATACATTAAGCACATTCAGAAGGATGTTGCTTGCAGTAGGTACTGGGGGATGAAGAAGCTTGCACAGCATAGAGTAGCATGGAAAGCTGCATCAAACCAGTCTCTGGACTGAAGATCACAAGAACAACAAAATGGATAGATTATTGATTATACTGCTCATTACCGCACCACGTGGCGACTGCCTTGCTACGGTTTCGTTTATACAGTACAAGTTATTTATTAAAAATTGATGCTGTTTCGGTACTGTGGGTGCAGCTGATTTATTAGCAGTCAACCTTTACCCAGTAAACATCACACAAAGGTCGCGTCTAACGCAACAAGCCACAGGTACGAATTTAATGTCAGCCTGGAATGGTTGTTCACTTGAAACCATTATCTTCAGTTCACAAATATTAGTCACAATGGCCATAATGTTGCTATCAGCTACGTTAGCTTTCACCGGACCGATGCTCTAAACAGGATTTTCCACTTTATTGTGTGCGGCCGGCTTAACCATCTCAGCCATCCGCACACGCTTCCACGATCGATCAAAACCTTCATATGCCACAGGGTCCACCCCTCCTACTGTTTGCATCTCTACCTGGATTCCTGCAACAGAATTAATGAGACAGACAGCGTGGATGGGCAAAAATGGCGACACTATTAATGTTGAACACGTTTTTCCCATTAATCCTGTTGCGGGAGTATAGGTAAAGCTACGGGCAAGTGGGGGCATGGACACTGTGGCATGTGGATATTTGGATCGATCTTGGAAGCGTAACTGGATAGCCGAAATGCTTAAGACGACCGCTGGCGATAAGATGTGTCGCCAATGTGAATTATTTCAATATAATGCAGCCGATATCAAAATTATTCGGAATTACGACCAGTATTTCGGAATTTAATTACGGCTGCAGATCGTCAACAATATCTCTTCCGTCAGACATGCATGTATGACTGAAGGAACAGTCATTTTAAAAACAAACATTATCTTCTACCTAGTAAATTAGCGACTGCAGTCGTCAGCATAAAATGTATTAGCCCGGGTAAGCTAGTTTAAGTGCAAATGTGACCGTGTGCTTGCAGCTAACGTGCTGTCATTTTGTGTCCGTTGCTTTACAACGGCGCTCGTCCAACCTGTAGTTATTTGAAAAATTCGACGTCCTCTCTCAGTGTGTGTGTGTGTGTGTGTGTGTGTGTGTGTGTGTGTGTGTGTGTGTGTGTGTGTGTGTCACCTACCCGAAATTAAGAACTGCCTTCGGACTTTTTATTACTGCGACCCGAGTTTAAGCTTTAATTACAAGCGAACCAACCCCGGCCTATCGTTAAATGATTTATAGCAATATTTTTCTTGTTTCATTCTGCATTGGACTATGTGGAGCCATTTGGTTTTAAAGTTCAATATATATTTTATATTGCAGTAACTGTCTGGTTTTCGACGTTTTCGCTACCAACTGCTTATTTCAGTACTATATAGCTTGAAATGTATTTGCCCAATGTTAAAGTTTAATAGGTTATCGGGACATTTATTCGTAGCAGAAATCTCAAGTTACAGACTTTTTCCGTCACCCACAAAAAAATTCCTACTTTTTTTCTGAAATAACTGTCTCATTTCAGGATTAAGAAATAACAGAAAGAGAGAGTTTGTTTTGTAGTTCTCTTTTGTAGTTTCAAGATGCTACAACCACTGTGACCGTACTGCGCGTTACCGATTTGATAAAATGTGATGCTTAAGACAGATTCTGATTGTGCTTGGCGGAGGGAATAACAGTGGGCGCAGTGGCGGAATCAGCTGCTATGTTGCCAATCACAAGAGAACCGTTTTCCAACTGCCCGGGTTTTTGCGGCAACGATTCATTCACTCTCAGAGCCGCACACGCTGTTAATCGCGAGTTCCAGCACGCACACAACCATTTTCAGTATTACCCTTTATGAAATCTTTATCATACTTTACTGTCACAGTGGTTGTAGCTGCTCACAGCCTCAAAAGTGACCTTCAAAAGAAACCCATGTTACCTGTTATGTGCTTATCCTGGGATGATAAAAAGTTACTTTAGAAAAATCATAAGAACATTGTTGTGAATGATTGAAAAATTCTGTAAATTGAGATCTCCATTACCAATACCTCCGCCTGTAGCCTATTAAAATTTCGATAACACCGGACAAATACATTTCAAGCAGTATAAATGGTTCTCGGGCAAGATGTCGGATGTCACAGTGAAAACTCTGCAATATTTCATCAGCGCAACAGTGTACCGTAAACCAACACACACGGACTTATACTTACAGGCCACCACTGTCACCATCCTTCGCAACGAAGTGGCGTACTTAGGACGTTGGTTCACAGAGCACGAGCCATATCAGACTCAGACAGCTTATCCAATGAGCTACTCCATCTGCGTACCACTTTTCAACAAAATGGGTACTCCGAAAGGGAGATTCGCCGTGCCTTACATCCGAAGCGGGTTACTCAACGTGAGGAACTGGAAGACAGCGAAGACCAAAAGGGCATTGTCTTTTTGCCATACATCGGCAGTGTCTCTTCAAAAATTGGAAGATTATTGAAGAGGCATAAAGTTAAATGTCTCTTTCGTCCGCTGGCAAAACTCAGAGCTCTCTTGGGCTCATCTAAGGACAGCCTTGGCCTAGGAAGACCCGGTGTTTATGAGATTCCCTGTAGCTCCGGCATGTCGTACATCGGACAAACTTTTCGCTCTGTAGAAGAGAGATGTACTGAACACCGACGCTACACTCGTCTGGAACAACCAAAGAACTCTGCAGTGGCCGAGCATTGTCTCAGTACAGGCCGTTCTATGAATTATCAACACACCAAAAATTCTCGCATCGAAGAGTTCGTACTGGGACAGTGTTATTAAGGAAGCTGTGGAAATACATAGCTCGACGAATCTTGTAAACAGAGACACGGGATTTCAGCTCAGAACAGCTTGGGATCCAGCAGTGGCCATATCAAAGTCGGATCGAGCAGAGAGGAGTACTATTGGTCATACGACGGATGACGATTCGCCAGCAACATAAATATTCTGTTGACAACGGGAGGATAGTCACGCGCCTACGCTGACGCGTATTTTTGCTTGCGGCTTCCGACAGAAGTCGCTGCGGCGGCCGATGGCAGCGCAGAGCAGAGCAGCAGCGGCAGCCTCCGCGCGTGCGCCGAAATCTTTGGTTCTTCATCCTGTAGGTGGCGTTGCTGTCGTTCCAGCTATCGGTTGATATCGTCGCTATTGGCCATCGAATTTGGCGCCTCCACGCATGCGCACTTCCTGCCTAAGACTGGCATAAATAGGGGGCCCTGGTCCTGCCTTAGCAGTGTGTTCGTCGCACCTAAATATGTCGGCCAGTTGCGCTGATGAAATATTGCGGAGTTTTCACTATGACATCGGACGTCTCGCCCGAGTACCATATATACAACATGTCCGTCGGGAAAGACTCAAGCAACACACATTTCAAGATATATAATTTTGAACTGAGCAGATCGTAGCGAAGACACCGAAAACCGGACAATCTTTACTACAGCCTAAACGAAAGGTATATACTGAATTTTAAAACCAAATTGCTCTTTACCTCCTAGCGCACAATAAAACTAGAAATACAATGGTATCACTCATTTTGTGATAGGACTATTGCTTTGCCTGTAGTTAAACTCGGGTCTGCATAATAAAAAACCCGATAGTAAGTTTGCTCTTAGAAACGCCCGAAATTCATACAGTTTCATTGAGTGTTAACTATGGTTAAAGATGGCAGAGGCTTCAGTTTATTGTGCAGTTTAAAAATACCTGTAATATTACTTGGACAGGACACTGCTGGGGTCAGGTTGCCGATTGTTAATTATGAACTCGCTCGGGCCTGTTGCAGTTAAGTATCGTGAATTACGGCGGAAGGCAGCAGCGGGACGGGGCTGTCGCGGCCCTCGTGACGCGCCACGGCCGAAAATAACCCGTGGACCGGCGGCACGCGCACGCAAATATTTCATTACGGGCGGGTCGATGCGGCGAGTCCAGACGGCGACGAACGCCCGCTGGATGCAGCCGCGGGGGCTGGGGCTCCGCCCCGGCTGTTTACCCGAGCACCTCGGTCGCCGGATACGGCGAGCGGCTGCCACCCAGCCATTTCAACGGAGTCTCTTTCACCTGACGCCACGCAGTCGCTAATTAGGACTACGCTTCTCTTTCGCATTTCTCCCTCGAGTTCGCTCTCGTTTCAGAAGACTACTCTGTTAACTGGTGGTTGATTTACGATGCGATAAATGTTAAGGAGCCGGAGAACTGTAGGGTACGATCTGCAGTGTAAACCTCACCTACAAATTAACATTCAAACCGAGTACGTTAATTCCATCCCGTTTAAGCATAAGTGCTACCAACTCAATTTTTCAAGAGATATTCAGGGGTTACACTCTGTAATTTTTTGTTGATGCCCTATACCTTCTCTTATCGTATGGTTATCTTTAAATCTCTACATAGCTGCTGAACCTAATAGCCATACGTATTATAAACGTGGATGTGCATATAAATGTATATGTGAATGTTCGACATCTCCTCCTAAACCACGGTACCGATTTCAAGCAAACATGTCGCTGTTGGGTAACAACCAGCAACGTATCAAAGGAATAGGAGTGCTGGTGGAAAAGATGTGTAGCTAAAGACACACTAATACCTCTTTCCTATTCTTCCATTATTTGAAAATTAATTTCAAACCTTGGCAAGGCGACATTAAATTCATCTGTGCGGCCGTAGTGTTCGTAGTTGCTTTATAATTCTTGAGGGTATCATTGGTCTGTCATTGTAACTACAAAAATGCGTGATTTTTCACCAGATGCGTTTCACTTTATTGAGGTAAAGCATAATCAGTGGTCTGTAATTAAGTTATTTACATCCGCACCACCATTTACGCCTCCTAACGGGAGCCTATACGAAATTATACTTACGTTCAATAATGTTGGCACATACTACAGCTACAACTTCACCCTCAGAGTATGTTTATTAAATGCAGACAAAAGTACAGGTGAAACTGAACTGTTTACCTGAACAGAAGAGTGATTCTACTTGTACATAAATATAATGTTCTAAGGAAGTATTATAGTCGATACATAAATCACCCCCGTAATCCTTCAAATATCACAAGTGTGAAATATTAAATAATTTCACAAGGAAAAACTCCATACCGTGGCCAAACCACTTTCCTGTTCTTAAATTGGAGTAAGTGATGTGAGTTATAAACAACTGGCCTGAGAAATACAGTTTGTTTCGGGCATTTGAACACAGTTATCAAAATTGTGAGAGGTAAGGTATTTGGAATTAGAGCCCCGTGCGGGGCCGGAAACCGGCATCTAGTTTTCGAATTGAATACCATCGATTCTAAGTTGACCGCGGGGTGGCAGGTTTGTCTTATTATAACTTACTGTTCCATAAAAGTTCGTCCTAGCAGGTCGCTCCAGAGAAGAGAAAAAGACATGTTATTAAAAAAATAACTGCCTGCAGCTTTTATGATGATTTACTTGAACTTTGTTAACGTTGTGTTTGAAAAGAAGAATCAACTTACTCGTAGACAATCACTATATTTAAACTTCACTTTCGAAACGAAGTAGTTGTTCCAGTTGTTCCCAAAGTCAACAATGGCTTATTATCCAGAAAATGAATCCCCGCTCGTGGATTGAGGTAAAGGCCGATGCTCCAGAATGTGAAACCAGTTCCTCTGTGATAATCCCCGCTTGAGAAAGCGGGTGTTGACAGATGTGAAATTTACCGAACTATCAGTTTAATAAATCACTGCTGCGAAATGCTAACATGAATTCTTTGCAGACGAATGGGAAAACAGGTAAAAGCTGACCTAGGGGAGATGGGTTTTGATTCTCTAGATATGTTGGAACACGCGAGGCAGTACTGACCCTTAGAGTTATCTTAAAAGATATATTAAGGAATGGCAAACCTATGTTTCTAGCATTTCTAGACGTAGAGAAAGATTTTGACAATGTTGACTTGAATACTCCCTTTCAAATTCTGAAAGTGGCAGCGGTCAACTAGAGAGTGGAAGGCTAGTTAAAATCTGTACAGAAACCATATGGCAGTTACAAGAGTCGAGGGGCATGAGAGGGAAGCAGTGGTTGGGAAGGAAGTGAGACAGGGTTTTAGCCTCTCCCAAATGTTATTCAATCTGTATATTGAGCAAGCAGTAAAGCAAACGAAAGAAAAATTCGGAGTGGGTATACAAATCCATGGAGAAGAAATAGAAACTTAGAGGTTCGCCGATGACATTGTAATTCTGTCAGAGACAGCAAAGAACTTGGAAGAGCAGTTGAACGGAATGGACAGTGTCTTGAAGGGAGGATATAAGATGAACATCAACAAAAGCGAAACGGGGATAATGGAGTGTAGTCGAATTAAATCGGGTGATGCTGAGGGAATTAGATTAGGAAATGAGAAACTTAAAGTAGTAAAGGAGTTTTGTTATTTGGGGAGCAAAATAACTGATGATGGTCGAAGTTGAGAGTATATAAAATGTAGACTGGCAATAGCAAGGACAGCGTTTCTGAAGAAGAGAAATTTATTAATACCGAATATAGATTTAAGTGTCAGGAAGTCGTTTCTGAAAGTATTTGTATGGAGTGTAGCCATATATGGAAGTGAAATGTGGATGATAAATAGTTTGGACAAGAAGAGAACAGAAGCTTTGTAAATGTGGTGCTACGGAAGAATTCTGAAGATCAGATGGGTTGATCACATAGGTAATGAGGAGGTATTGAACAGAATTGCAGAGAAGAGAAACTTTGGCACAACTTGACTAGAAGAAGGGATCGGTTGGTAGGACATGTTCTGAGGCACCAAGGGATGTCCAATGTAGTACTGGAGTGAAGCGTGGAGGGTAAAAATCGTAAAATCAGACCAAGGGATTAATACACTAAGTCGGTTCAGAAGGATGTAGGTTGTAGTACTTACTCGAAGATGAAGAGGCTTGAACAGGGTAGAGTAGCATGGAGACCTGCATAAAGCCAGTCTGTGGATGGAAGACAACAACAAGAGATAGCATAGGCTCAGTAATTGAACTTGCTTCAGGCTACCCTAATAATCCTTTTGTCGAAAAGAAAATATTATTTTTGTACAAATATTTTCAAACACTGCGTTCAAATTTGCGGAATACTTCACTTCAGTTCGATGATGTGTTATGTAATTTGGCTACAATACAACAATTCCACTTACGGTTATTTCAAGTATTTGTATCATTAAGTAATCAATTTTTTCCTTGTTCATCTCAAATGTCGTGCTTTGTCCTGTTTTATGATGTAATACCTCACAACTTGAGTTTTAATTAAACTGTAAATTTCTCTATAATTAACGGCGAGACCGAGTTGCAATTTGGATGGGTTACAGATAACAATAAAACCTATGACTTCAACTTCAAATGGCAACAAAATATACTCCTTATCGACCACATCATTAGGAAAACTGAAAACTACGTGAAAATTGCGTGCCTTACCCCATTCTACCCAATGACATTTCATTTAGGTCACGCTGCAGACATGAACAGATAGTTCCAATGCAGTTTGTGTGCTAGCAATTTAGTGTCTTGGCAGAGGAATAGAACAATTTGGAGTTACTTGGCACTTTCGATAATTGCAATGACAAATTTTAAATGGAAGGAAGGGTGTTCATATTGTCATGTGACACGGTATGGCTGCCAAAGCAGTAGTCGACGTTTTACAGATTATCGGAATCTATTAAAGCTTGCAGGTGTACCAAAGATCTACAGAATTTACACCCGAATGAATTTGCTGAAGTGTGTGATACATCAGTGTGTTCTTCCACTTCTGCTTCACTCTTACCTCCTTCCATAATTAATAAATTCATTCATCCCAATTTAATGGGTACACACATATTACTTCATCTAATGTTCCAAATGTCGGAGAGAAATTGTAGGTGACGTTAAGTGTTAGTAAAAATAGTACTTTTAACTTACTAATACATTGAAATAATAGTGTTTCAGCGATCCCAAACATTGCAATTTCATTTGATGACAATCGATATCCTGTGTAAATGTTATCGGAATATACCAATGTTATCAGTAAAGAACTTTAATGTTACCACTATTATTGGGTGTTACTTATGAAGCATTTGCAGAATCCATAGGCAACTGGTTCGCCCAGCTGTCGGGATGGCAACTACAGAAATAAGGTTTATTGAGCATTCCGAGGAAGCCTAGGCCTTGCACGGCAATCCTGCCAGTGCACGGGCTAAACAGGAGTCTTAGGGGAAGAGCCGAGTTTTTTCTCCATTGGCGGGCTGCAGAAATGTTGTCATGAACGTAACTGGAAGCATTACATCGGCACGAGTGCGCCACTATTCCATATAAATAACTGTCAGTTTTTAGCAGGGAGGTTTGTAGTCTATCATATGAGGATGGGACTATGTCAGGCACTGCAGCACCATTGGTCAGCAAGCAGCCCCCACGAGTCGTTTCAGTCGCCAGTGCAACACCATCTTCCAGCACCTACACCACCTTCTAGGACTCTGTTGCTTTCCAGTGGTGGGCCACTTCCAGACCAACTCCAACAGCGTCTTGACTCGTGCCCAAGGCACAATGGGTCTTCATTAGAGGGATACAGCTGCCCTCCACTCTATGCACCTCGCCCTGCCACTCGCAGTGACAGGATTTCCCACCAGGAGGCTGACATCTTCTGAAAGCGTTCCACCAGCTTCTGCCCTACTGACACCATCCAAAGTCAGCCATGTTTCACCTAACACATTCTCGTACTGCTAGCTGTCCAGCAGGCATAAGCAGTCCTGAGTGCATACACCACGGCCTGTGCGGCTGCTGATCCACGAGCCTAGAGGGGCTTAGCCTACATGCTACGGCACATGAATGGTGACACATGATTTAGCGCATGATTTATAACAATAAAGTGATTGACTATTATTGACTAAGGCTTCCACTCACAAACCACTGCTGAAACCCAGCGATTTGGAGAGGTGACCTGTCTCACTGGGTCCAATTCAGCGGGTACCACAAGTAGGATCGAGAATATCTCCAAGGGAAGAACATGAGTCAACTACTGCAGGGTAGCTGCGTGCGATAAGATTAGTTTATATTCTTTATTACTATTTGTGTCATGGAAAATGTATGAGATTTTGACAAGTGTGTAATTGTATTGGTAAGCTCAGCATGAGTGTATAAGGTGGTAACCACGTGTAGCAGTTCAGCAGGGGAAGATAAGTGCTATCAAGAAGTATTTTTCTCAGCGTGTACAGCAATAGGTATGAGCAGACATTCCGACAGAGTAGTTAAATTATGGTAAGAAGTATTATGACAGTGTCACAGTGAAGTGTCCTCCTCACAATTTGGTCATTTTATTACACCTGAATTTAAGAACTGTAAGAAACGTGTGTTACTTTGTGCCTTTGGGAAGGACAATGGCGTTCAACAAGGAATATGTAAAATGGTGAGAAATGTTGGGACAGTGGCGTACTTAAACGTCATCGTGCTTGTGTGTCTGAGAGATAGATAGAGGGTAGTGATGTCGTGATCAGCACCACCGGGAGTAGGGCTTTCCCTATGACAAGGGGTTACCAAAGAAGAGGTGATAAAAATTGTAACAGCCGAAGTGGATATGATGCAATATGACAATGCCAAGTTACCTAAGAGACTTGAAGCTCCTCAGGCTAAGGAAAAGGGAATATATTTCTGCAGTTTTCCAGAACACGCGCAGGAGAGGCAGTGGAGACTTCACGACTGACATATTGAAAATGGGTCTCAGTAGATGAGGAATAGGAAGATTTTACATAGGATGTAAAGCAGGGAGATGGTGTTATAACAGTGAGGAAAAGGTTTGTGTTTCGTTTACCTGTTCCCACAAGACATCCATCTACAGTTGAAATAGTTACACCTGTCAATTCCATGAAGATTAGGACGGAACGTAACGACTTACCGGTCGCTCTTTTGAGTAGGACAATTGAGACAGTTCATTAAGAGTGTACAAGCATTGTGCAAATCCCTGGGAGTTTATGCTGTATACAGTGTGATAACATTGTGAATGTCTAAAACAATAACGTAGAAGTATCAGCTCCGATATCAGGTGGAATTGTGGTGTCTGAAGTATATGTAATGCCGGATAGAGTGATTATGGGCTGCACAGAAGTGTAAAAGCGTGTAGAGTAGTAATATCTACATCACTACATGATAATGGATGTTATTTAGAGGTCGTGGACCCTGAGCCAGGTGTACAGGAAGTTACATGCGCCACTGAATTGTATGGCGTCCAGTGTGGAACTGCTGACGATGATGATATCCTAGATGCCATGGGGACTGCACAAGAGTCTGCTGAGTTGATAGTTGTGTTGCAAATGTTATTGAAGGGACGGATAGATGCATGTAGTTTCTCAGAAGTGGGGTGAAGATAGGAAGAGGAGAGGCATTGACGATGTTAGTGATCAGCCCGACGTGGTTGAATCTTTTGAGGAGTGTGCCCCGAATGTAACTGTAGCGTGAGCTCTAGGTCACAGCCTTGCAGAGCAACCGGCTGACGCATGCTATGAGGTGTTTATAACAATGCCGCAGTCTCAGATAGGCGATGTGTATAATGTTTTCCAGGCTGAAAGACAGACTGGGATGTAAAGGTATTTATTTAAAAAACGCGTCCCACCCTTTTGGCACACCAGAACATTGTGTAAAAGTAGCTGGGTATAACATCCATAGGTGACAAGCATTTGAAGAATGAGTTTTATATGCAGCTACTTTCATATAATCTGGCGACGCCCAAGACGGTGAAACGCGTTAATGAAAGAAATACGTTTGCAAACCAGATTGTCTTTTCATCTGAAATAATTCTGAACGGTTGCCATACCAGCCGGGCAGGACCGAATGGATTAAATTCCATGTGTAATGTAGGTGAAGGGTACGAGGCAAACCTGTGAGTAAGCTTTCCGTCTGAACGTCATGTCAAAATTAACCTTCGGCGACGCACAGTGAAACGTAGAGGGCCGAGTGTTGAGGTACCTGTACCCGGAGGAGTGCTGTCGCAGGGTTCGTTCATGTTAAGGGGCATGCCAGTTAATCTGCAACAAAACCACTAAGGCTTAATTCAAAATGGCTCTAAGCACTATGGGACTTCACATCTGAAGACATCAGTCCCCTAGACTTAGAACTACTTAAACCTAACTAGCCTAAGGACATCACACACATCCATACCCGAGGCAGGATTCGAACCAGCGACCGTAGTAGCCGCGTAGTTCTGGACTGAAGCGCTTAGAACCGCTCGACCACAGCGGCCAGCACTAAGGTTTAATTCTCTGATATAGCGGCACATGTCACGAGTTAGTTGATTTTAGTGAGCAGGAGTAACTGAAGGCCGAGTATGTCAGGAAGTATTAACACTACGATGAGAAAGACAAAAGGGACTACCTGTGCGAGTGGTACTACCATATGTGATTTATGTGTGGGTATAGGTCGGTTATATATTTCCTAGGAAGGCATAAGGCGAATTGTTGTCGCAGGGGCTAGGTTCCTAATGAGGTGCCAAATCAATGGCTTAATGTTTACCACAGAGACAAAAGAGATGTTGAGCATAAGAGTAATAGAGGCTGATCATGTGCTGTTAAAGGACACTTGTTCAGTATGATTTATTACGAAGGAAAGAATTTTTCATTATCATTCGTTGTTGTAAGTGAATAGTGGGAAGTAAAATATAATGATTGTATGCCTCACACTATATAATGGATAACAATAAGAAATGTATCTCCTAGCTTTGAACTGATTGTCAGGGTATTGATAAGGTAACGATTACCTTGAAAAGAGTGACGGGTTGTTAAATGGTGTAGAAGTAGTTTCCAAGATGGTGTTAGCAGGATTCTCATAGACGTACTTATTTTACATTTTCTCATGACAGCCAGTGGTCTGCTAACTAGAGTGACAAAGATGGGGCCTTTAAGTTGTCGGTGAAGGTCTAAAGCGCAAGACGAGCGTAGATGCAGAGGTTCTTTACAGTTTTTGAACTTTGTGATTCGAGTTGCCTCGAACTGAAGAAGTTTTTAATATGTAGTGCATAATTTCCCCTGCCTGTTGAGTTTTGTTGCAGACTGGTACAAGATACAGACTTAAGACCTGGGTCTTCCAAGGGAAAGAGGTATTGCAGCGAAACACCATTTCTTGGGCGCTCCTGTGGGAACGTACGGTGCAGCATTTGCAGAAGCCACAGGCGGCTGACTAGCACTGGGTGTCAGCATGTTTTTTATAGCGACAGGGTTGTTCATGAATTGCGACACAGACCAGCAGACCAGGCGGGGCACGAAATTCCTGCCAATGACGCACTTAGACGGGTTTCTTAGGTACGATGCCGAAGGGCTTTCCACCGATAGGTCACATAAATGTTGTCAGATACGTCGAGTCAGAAGTACTACATCGGCACAAACAGCTGAGCCATAATCCCACAAAAATAACCGTCACGTTTTAGCAAAGATGTTTGCAGCCCGCCAGACTACTAGGGGGCTACACCAGACACTGCTGCATCACAGGTCAGCAAGAAGCCATAACGTGTCAGGTCGCCGCCATTGCTGGACCATCTTCTAGTAACGGTGCCTCCCTACTGGTGGAACGCTTCCACGTCAACTCCACCAGCGTCTAGATTCCTCCCAAGGGAGGAGTGGATCTTGAATTGGTATATCGGCACAAGCAAGTGAGCCACTATCCTGTATAAATAATCGTCGCGTTTCAACATACATATTCACAACCTGGCATACCTAATTCAACGAGGGAGCTACAACAGGCACTGCCGCATCATAGTTCAACAAGCAGCCACCATGAGTCTGTCCAGCTGCCACCACCCCAGCATATTCTAGCTCATGGCTCTCCTCCACCAAGCTTTCCTTCGTCAGCTTGGGGCCTCTCCACTGATGGACCACTTCCAAGATCACTCCAGCAGCAGCACATCTCCTGCCCAGGAGGCAATGGGCTACGCTCGTGGTAGTACAGCCACCTTCTTCTCTTCTACACTGGTGCAGGCACCCTGGCGCATGACACCATTACAGAGGCAGGATTTCCAACCAGGCTGCTGGCATGCTCTGGCAGTGTTCCTGCTGTACTATGTGCCGCCGATGCTACCCGGAACCATCCACCGCACGCCTAACTGGGTCGCATACTGCTAGCTGTCCGGTGGACGTCAACATTCCTGGGAGCATACGCCACGGCCTACTGGTTAAAGCCAGCCAACACTGTGCAGTATACGCATACTGCACCATTTTGCCAGAAGGAATGGCTGCTACACTGTTTTGTATGAGTGTGTTATAATAAAGTGACTCACATTTAATAATGGTTTACTAAGCTGAAGCTGCCATCAGCCTGCTCCCTGCGACGAACCTCCGTCGCCGCTCTGTCAGGTGCAGAGGTAACAGGTCACCTTCAGAAGTATCACCATAGCTAGCCAAAAGATATCACAAATGCACGTCTACGTGTTACAGTGCAGCCACAACGTGCGCGCGAGTATAGCGTCCGAAGCCCAGTAATCTGCATCATGTTTAGAGCTGATGCTAAACATTTACTAGAGGCTTTTAACTCGAATTTACACAGGAATGGATAAACTTGTAGAAGCCAACCTCGGGGAAAGTAAGTTTGGATTCCGCAGAAATATAGGACATCCGAGACACTACTAACCGAACGAAATGGCTCTGAGTACTATGGGACTTAACTTCTGAGGTCATCAGTCCCCTAGAACTTAGAACTACTTAAACCTAACTATCCTAAGGACATCACACACATCCATGCCCCAGGCAGGATTCGAACCTGCGACCGTAGCAGTGGCGCGGTTCTGAACTGAAGCGCCTAGAACAGCTCGGGCACCGCGGCCGGCACCAACCGAACAACTTGTCTTAGAAGATAGATTACGGAAAAGAAAATCTCTCTTTACAGCATTTGTAGAGAAAGCTACTGAAAATGTTGACTGGAATGCTGTCTTTCAAAGTCTGCAGGTAGAAGGGGTAAAATACAGCGAATGAAAGCCTGTTTACAATTTGTTCAGAAACCTGATGGCAGTTACAGGAATTGAGAGGTATGAAAGGGAAGATGTGGTTGAGAAGGGGGTGAGACAGGGTATAAGTCTATCCTCCATATTATTTAATCCGTATGTAAAGTAGGCAGGAAGGGAAACGAAAGAAAAATTTTGTGAAGGAATTAAAACTCAGAGATAAGACACAAAAACTTTGAAGTGTGCTGATGACAGTGTAATTCTGTCAGAGACAGCAAAGGACCTCGGACAGCCGTTGAACATAATGGACAACGTCTTGAAAGGAGGATGTGAGATGAACATGAAGAAAAGCAGAAGGATAAGTGAATGCAGTAAATTTTATCATATGAATCGGGGAATTAGATAAGTAAACGAGGCTCTCAAAGTAGTAGATGATTTTTCCTTACGGGGCAGCAAAATATCTGACGATTGCTGAAGTAGAGAAGATATAAAACATAGACTGGAAGAAATTTTTTAACATCGAATACTAATATAAGTGATAGGAAGTCTTCTCTGAAAGTTGGTGGTGGTGGTGGTGGTTAGCGTTTAACGTCCCGTCGACAACGAGGTCATTAGAGACGGAGCGCAAGCTCGGGTTAGGGAAGGATTGGAAAGGAAATCGGCCGTGCCCTTTCAAAGGAACCATCCCGGCATTTGCCTGAAATGATTTAGGGAAATCACGGAAAACCTAAATCAGGATGGCCGGAGACGGGATTGAACCGTCGTCCTCACGAATGCGCTGAAAGTTGTTGTATGGAATGTAGCTATGTACGGTAGTGGAACAGGGACGATAAACAGTTTGGACACGAGGAGAATAGAAGCTTTTGAAATGAGGTGTGCTACAAAATAATGCTGAAAATTGTATGGGTAGATCACTTACTTAATGAAGAGGTATTCAATCAATAGAAGCGGTGATGATTTTTTTTTTTGGGCGGGGGGGGGGGGGGAAGGAGGTGAGGACAATAAATTTGTGGCACAGCTTGACTAATGAAAGTAATGAGTTGATAGGACTCATTCTGAGACGTCAACGAACCCAGTTTAGTACTGGATGAAAGTGTGGGGAGCAAAAATCGTAGAGAAAGACCAAGATATCAATACAATACGCAGATTCAGAAGGAAGTAGTTTGCAATAGTTATCTGGAGATGAAGAGGCTTGCACAGGATAGAGTGGCGTGGAGAGCTGCGTCAAACCAATCTTCTATCTGAAGTCCATAGTAACAACAACAATTGTTTCCGTTTCTCGGTACTTGTAACAACACAGCCAAAAGCTGCTCCCTTAGTGAAAAAAGTAGGGAGAAATAATGTAACACACGTCACATGAGAAAACATTAATTGCTATTATTATTTTCATCGTTGTCTCGGCTTGACTGGAAATTCATTGTACAATAACTCATAGCTAATAAGTGGAGGCATAGAGTAGTCTAGACCAAGGGTTGTCCAGAGCTCCAGCATCGAGGAACTCTTAGTTTTCACAGTTGAAAAGCAATTCGACTCTATAAATTATTGGTGTCAAAATTATATCTGAATTAGCGGAATTTTGCACATAGTGGGGCGCACTGAACGTACAGTTTAATGAGAACAGAATTTGCTGAGTAATATAAGGCTTTCTCACGCTAACAAGTGGGCTTTGTTACTTCCGTAGCACTGCGTAAGGTTTACTGACATTTTAAACACGAGGAAATGATACGAGTTGTTTGTTGGCTATATCACCGGATCCTTATCGCGCGGTTATTCAGTCTACCAATATGTTCAGTAGTATTCAGAATGCATCTCTGAGCACGAGTGCTGAAATGTGACCCCAAAAGTTTGCAAAACTTGGTGACAGACAGTTCCGTGGATGTGGAAGGCCGATTTATCATTGATCACGCTCTAAGTGATACCTAACATAACATCGTGAAACATAGAAGTCTTTAATTCGGCAGGTGGGCATCTACCAAGAATTATGTGACTACTCGCAGTACATCTGGATAAAGAAAACTTGTTACCAATGAGAAATTAGAAATTGTAAAGTTTCTCAACTGTCATAAAATATCTTTCAGTTTATTAACATCACAAACAATACTTCCGCAGACCACTTATTTAATGTATGATGTATCTAATCAACAATATATCTATCTATTCCTGAATATCATTCACTCTTGGCAAACATCGAAATAAGTGTGAGTGACGCGTATAGATATGGTAGTATGTGCATGCACCTATCTGTGCTAAATTGTGGAGGTCGTGTAATTATAAACAGTACGACTGGTACACTTTAGAATCATGAATTAAAAAGGACGTTTTGTCAGCAGCTTCTGTCAGGCACCCCTCAGTAGCAACAACGAAGCATGGGCAATAGGCAGACGAAAGCGTATCATGCACGAGTACAGATGGCGTAGCCTTTACCAACAAAAATGCGTTTCGCTCTTTGTAAGTGAAACCTGTCATATGTATTTTAGCAGAATTCTCTACATATGTGCCTTTGGCCTAAATATCACATGTCAAACCTCTCACTTTGTTTCCTCTACTCGCCTGTGTACGATGACTAGGTATGACGAAGTCAAAGAGTCATATCACACTTTGATGATACGTTGATATGTGACATTCACTGACGTTTAGGCGCAATGAGTATTTCATCGGTACGTAGAGGGGTATGAACTCTTTCCACCGGGAAATCCAAATATCATATGAACTCAAAACACTACGTTTCAAAATAAAATGAAAACCATTTTCGTCTAAGAATAACTTTGATATGGAAATATTGATACCAGTTGTAGTGTGGATTTACTTTTACATTCACGGTGAGTCATAACTGCACCGACGAACTTTCAGAGGTGGTAGTATTGATAAAGAAAAAAAAAGATGCACCAAACACGGGCTCTAAAGTGCCTACGTAAAGATCTATCAGCTCTTGTTCATCTTCGCTACCGTAAAACACGTCTGCTACTGCACAAATGCTCGTAACTTTTAAGGTAAGCATGATCACAGGCTATTTTCCTTGCTTTGTTCCATAGTGTCACCCTTGGAAGTTTGTCGATAAAGTTCTGGTTCAATCTATACGCCAAGAAATGCACGCTAATATCAGTAACTTGAAGACAATGAAATGCAGTTTAGGACTGGTCCACACGTAGCGTTTTGTCATCTGGTTCTAACATTACGTGTAGACCCGGCTTTAAGGTAATGCGCTAATGTAGCTGTATCAAACATTTAATTACGTAACTTTCATCGTGTTACAGTTGACTACAAAATTAAATAAGCTTACAAAATCAGTATACAACGTCAGCAAGAAGGAAATAAAGTCACGACAGATGCACATAATTACATAAAACCGGGGAAACAGATGCGTAATTATCATGTCATCTGCGTGGGTTACCAAGCTTTCTTTTACTCCTACAGATCCAGTCCCGGATCGCAAATGTTTGTTAGTCAGGTTATTAATTTCGGTCAACGAAGAGCGTCTTCAGAGCTAAAAATAAGCTTACAGGTGTAACTTGACATACAGTGATTCCAAATTACACAAAAAGTACAGACCCAATAATCGTTACAAGCATATATCACAACATTTCCATGCCTCGGAACACGCTATATACTACACAATTAGTGTTATTGCGTATTTTGATTGCATATTCATATTAATCAGCAATACAAGCTTCGTAAAAAAATTGAGATTTTTAGTACCTTGTACATAATCACGCCATACATGTTGACAATGGTAACGAAGTTCATTCCCCTGCAGCGACGAGTGACGCGCCTACACTGTGGTACGCTTGATGCCATACTGATCCCGAGAATCGGTCATTTTGCCTTGTCAGCGCTACTTTACAGCAGCAAGATAATTTCCTCATTTTCCGCACTATCTGGATATCACGACTAGCCTTATACTCCCTCACGCTCCAGCAACAGAGAAATAGTGGACAAGTGCGAAGCGACCACAGCTTCAAATTTCTGAGACTCGTCATACTCACAGAATTACAGGAGGACCGGAGAAAGTCCGTTAGCGCTGATGTAACAGTGCCAGCTTGACATGCGAAGTATGAAACTCTTGCATTGAACTCGTAGTCGCTCCGTTTCTGGCCTCTAGTAGTCAGTCAGCTGGAGCGACAACAACAAACGATACGTGAGGCCACTACCGACTCCCGTGGGAAGTGGCGGAAACAGCGGCACGTCGCTACAGACTGGTTTGACGTGGCGATGGAAGTGTCAGTAAAAGGGGGGGAGGGGGGGGAGCTGGCCCTAAGAGTTTTGGGTGGTCAGTTGCTAGAGTGACACGAGGAAAACGGTTCTTGGCGTATCCAGGTTCGAAGGCGTCGAGGAGCTGGTGTGTGGGACTTGCATGGACGACAAACTGGTGGAGCGGTTGCTGTCTTTCCCGGCCGGACGCACAGCAACTCCAGTGGAGGCGAAGGAACGGCTTCTGCATGTCAAAGGGCTCGACCCAAGTGCCTTCAGTGATAATGGTGGGTATGTTACTGAAACACTGATCCTCTCCTCCACACACAAAATGCCAAAGGGTAACGTTTCATCATTTACTACTTTTTAACTGTTCATGAAATAAAACTGCAGCATCAGGCACGACTTTTTAATTTATGACTTCCTTACTACCAAGGCCATTCGCACACGAATTTTGCAATCTGTGCCCAATGGCCGAGTGTCAAACATTGAAACTATGTTGTTGCCCATTGTTGTCAGTGTAGTTTAAGACTGAGTTCCTTCAGCATTTGGATTTGTTCTGTTACTAGCTGTTCCAGCCCACGCGTTGCTGTGGCTCACTCTGTTCAATGGACAAGAAAGCAGAGGAATTACAGGTTTCTAATATATATGGGAATTAGATATACGTCCTAATCACCTTCTGCGACCTATCTTTGTCCAACTCTTCCTCCCCCTTTCTTCGATCATTTAATCTTTCTTCTCCTCCTCTCTCCATGACCATCACCTTCTCCCACTCTCTCTCTCTGTCCATCTTCTCAATCCCGTCTCTCCATCTATCTTCCCCTCTCCCTACCCATCACCTCCTCCCTCATTTCTTCGTCCATCTTCTCTCTCTCTCTCTCTCTCTCTCTCTCCCTCTCTCCCTCTCTCCCTCTCTCCCTCTCCATTCATCTTCTCTTCCTCGTTCTCTCTGCATCGGCCACTCTCGTTTCCCCTCTCTCAGTTCATCACTTCCTGCTCCTTTGTATGTTCATATTTTCGTCTCACACTCTCTCCCTCCTCTCTTCACCTTTCTCTGTCCATTTCCACTTTCTATGCCCATTCTAAGCCATTAATATTGCCCTAAGCCAAGCTGGCCTCCAACTGGACAGAGCTAAGGTCCTACCTGACCCTATCGGGGACATATCTGGGGATCTTGCTGGTCACGGAAGTAACTAAACTTTCCACAGAAAGTACGTAGAATAACGTGCCATGTGTGGACGAGTACAGTCCTGTTGAAAAATGGCAACATTGTACTTTCGCATCAGTTGTAACAGAGTAACAGATGAGGACGCAAAACGTCTGTAACGAAACGTTGAGCCTTTACAGGTCTCTCAATCACTATCAGTCGTGGCCTGATGTGATACCCGATAGCTACCCACACAATGACGCCAGACTTGAAAATTCTATTCCTTTTCAAAACACTGGCAAAACGAGGCCTTCTGGTTGCATTACTTTTGTCGTCAGGAGTGTGCGTATTCTCCACGAATGGAGGGAATGGGGCAAACTAACTCATTGTCCCCATCACGTGACCGGGAAACAATCAGTTATGCGCAAATCCCATCACTGCTTAGGACAGAGTGAAGTCAGAGTGTTGGTGTGTCAAGCCGGAAAGTCAAAATTGTGATTAGCGGCGGTTTTTGGAAAAGCTGTCTGCAATGAACTGCGTAGATTCATTCTGATGTGGGTAGGGTAGTAGTGGTCATGAACCCAGGAGTACTGTTTATTTTGCTCGTCGTACTGGGCGGCCGCATTTGGGCACGGGAATAGCCTAGGGCAATCTCTTTTTTGTGGCACATCAATGTCGACGTCGGTATCGCCGGAGCGTCCGTTGCATCACAGGCGTAAAACGTGGCTGCACTGTTGAAGCTTACTGTAACACTCGCGGGAGGTAAATCTGATGAAATGAGTTTTATCTCTAATGTAACATTTAACTGAAGATAAATCTTTGGAGACATCTTAATTTCCACCAAGTTACATCTAATGTTTACCACCAGTATCATTAACTATAATAGCATCATCAATGTTATTTGTTTGCCAGTTCAAATCGGTAATTCACGACGAACACAGTAAGCATTTGCTGCTGTATAGCTCATTAGACATTGGTTCAGTTGCCACTCCTCCAAGTACCAAAATTCTTTCTCAACCGTTGATTACACAGGTATTAACACCAAACGGTCCAGTTGCTATTTTATTATAGTTTTGTTTAAATAACTGGTTTTGTTTAACGAGCCATTTGTAAGAGTAAATACGTAATTTAAGTCATTTGTCAAAGCGAAAGATAGTCTGTTGCCAGAGTGCTTTAGTACTCTTAGTCCTGTTAGATCATTACTCCGACACTTACTGGGGAACCTATATTTAAACCGAGACTCCCGGCTCGGGTGACACTTTACATTGTTTGCATTAAAAAAACCTTTTCTAGAGACGGAAATAACTGAAAAAGACTAAAGAACTAGGATCGATTCAGGACAGATATTCGGTTTGGAATTTTAGGATCAGAAGTTACACAGTGAGCCACCGAGGATGTTGAATGGTTTTTCCACAGAAAGCATGGTCACATAATAAAATGTTTAAGTCCAATTTATATGCAACGTTTCCAAATGGAATCGGTGTTTTCAGTTGGTGTCAGTGGATTCTGTATTTCTTTCAGTCGGTATAAAGTTCGTTGTTGAACATCACATATCAAATATTTTGTAAAGATAGTAAACCACCCCAGAATTTGCATTGATATTAAAATATGCAGGAATACGTCCATTTCAAATATACACTACTGGACATTAAAATTGCTACACCAACAAGAAATGCAGATGATAAACGGGTATTCATTGGACAAATATATTATGCTAGAACGGACATGTGATTATATTTCCACGCAGTTTGGGTGCATAGTCCTGAGAAATCAGTACCCAGAACAACCACCTCTGGCCGTAATAACGGCCTTGATACGCCTGGGCATTGAATCAAACAGAGCTAGGATGGCGTGTACAGGTACAGCTGCCCATGCAGCTTCAACACGATACCACAATTCAACAAGAGTAGTGACTGGCGTATTGTGACGAGCCAGTTGCTCGGCCACCATTTTCCAGACGTTTTCTATTGGTGAGAGATATGGAGAATGTGCTGGCCAGAGCAGCAGTCGAACATTTTCTGCATCCGGAAAGGCCCATACTGGACCTGCAACATGCGGTCGTGCATTATCCTGCTGAAATATAGGGTTTCGCAGGGATCGAATGAAGGGTAGAGCCACGGGTCGTAACACATCTGAAATGTAACGTCCAGTGTTCAAAGTAACGTCAATGCGAATAAGAGCTGACCGGGACATGTAACCAATGGCACCCCATACCATCATACCGGGTGATACGCCAGTATGGCGATGACGAATACACACTTCCAATGTGCATTCACTGCGATGTCGCCAAATACGGATACGACCATGATGCTGTAAACAGAGGCTGGATTCATCTGAAACAATGAAGTTTTGCAATTCGTGCACCCAGGTTCGTCGTTGAGCACATCATCGAAGGCGCTCCTGTCTGTGATGCATCGTCAAGGGTAATCGCAGCCATGGTCTCCGAGTTTATAGTCCATGCTGCTGCAAACGTCGTCGAACTGTTCCTGCAGATGGTGGTTGTCTTGCCAACGTCCCCATGTCTTGACTCAGCGACGTTGCTGCGCGATCCGTTACAGCCATGTGGATAAGATGCCTGTCATCTCGACTGCTAGTGATACGAGGTCGTTTGAATCCAGCACGGCGTTCCGTATTACCATCCTGAACCCACCCATTTCATTTCATATTCTGCTAACAGTCATTGTCTGTCGAACAACGCGAGCAGCAATGTCGCGATACGATAAACCGCAGTTGTCATAGGCAACCATCCGACCTTTGTCATAGTCGGAAACGTGATTGTACGCATATCTCCTCCTTACAAGAGGTATCACAACAAAGTTTTACCAGGCAACGCCGGTCAACTGCTGGTTATGTATGATAAATCGGTTGGAAACTTTCCTCATCCCAGCACGTTGTAGGTGTCGCAAGAGGCGCCAACCTTGTGTGAATGCTCAGAAAATCTAATCATTTACATATCACAGCACTTCTTCCTGTCGGTTAAATTTCGTGTCCGTAGCACGTCATCTTCGTGGTGTAGCAACTTTAATGGGCAGAAATGTAGTAGCTAGCTGGCTCAGAAAATCAGTGTAGCACTGGTATTTATTATTTCCAGTCTTCAAGTAATCTATCAACTCCTCCCCCTCTCTCTGTCTTACACCCCTCTCCTCTCTGCCCAACTCCTCTGTCCCCCTGCCTGTGTCCATTAGTTCCCATCAACACTTCGTCCACTTCCACGTTCTCTACCACCTATTTCTGTCTTCCTCCTGCTCTCCTAATCCATATCCTCCTCCCTACCTCTATCTAACCCCCCCCCCTCTCTCTCTCTCTCTCTCTCTCTCTCTCTCTCTCTCCCTCTCCCTCTCTCCATCAGCCCCATTTTCACCCTCTCATCCCATCGTAATGGGAGGCTGCTGGATTTTACCCCGCACAGTATTTCATTCCAGTTAGTAAGTAATATGTTCAAAAAGTTTCATGGAAATCGATCGAGGGGCTAAGAGATGTTACACACACACGCACGTATGTGACATACACCATGTGATCAAAAGTATCCGGACAACTGGCTGAAAATGACTTACAAGTTCGTGGCACCCTCCATTGCTAATCCTGGAATTCAATATGTTGTTGGCCCACCCATAGCCTTGATGACAGCATCCACTCTCGCAGGCATACGTTCTATCAGGTGCTGGAAGGTTTCTTGGCGAATGGCAGCCCATTCTTTACGGAGTGCTGCACTGAGGAGAGGTATCGATGTCGGTCTGTGAGGCCTGGCAGAAGTCGGCTTTCCAAAACATCCCAAAGGCGTTCTATAGGTTTGAGGTCAGGCGTTTGTTTAGGCCAATCCATTACAGAGATGTTATTGTCATGTGACCACTCCACCACAGGCCGTGCATTATGAACAACTTCTCGATAGTGTTGAAAGATGTAATCGCCATCCTTGAACTCCTCTTCAACAGTGGGAAGCAAGAAGTTGCTTAAAACATCAATGTAGGCCTGTGCTGTGATAGTGTCACGCAAAACAACAAGGTGTGCAAGCACCATCCATAAAAAACACGGTCTCACCATAAGACCACTGCCTCCGAATTTTACTGTTGGCACTACACACGCTGGCAGATGACGTTCACCTGATATTCGCCATACCCACACCCTGCCATCGGGTCGCCACTTTATGTACCGTGATTCGTCATTTCCCACAACGTTTTTGCACTGTTGAATTACGGTCACAAATAAAGCTCCATAAGGTAGAAAAATCCATTCGCCCAATCGTCAATAATACCTGTATCCCAGGTTATGAATTAAATAAAGAGCTAAATAAATGATTGAAGGCGGCATATACATATCGTCGGACTTTTAACATTAGGAACTGCTACGAATTTTCCGAGGAAATTAAAGACGTAGTTATACCTCAGTATGCGTCACTAGCTTCAGTAGATATCACCAGTCTGTACACAAACATTTCCGTAAAAGAAACGATTGAGATCATTAAGATCGATCTCCTCACTCATGATAAATTTGCATTAGGGGAAACTCATGCTAAATTGGCATTAGGGGAAGTGATTGAACTAGTAGAGATGTTGGAACAAATATTGTCGTTCCATTAATTTATTTTCAATGGTAAAATTTATTAACAGAGATGGGTTGGCAATGGGGAACATTTTAGCTGGGACGCTGGCTGACATTTTTGCAAATCACTTGGAAAACGAATTATTTGATGAAAATCCTGATATCACTGAGAAAAGTGTATATTACAGGAGATATGTTGACAACTACTATTATACAAAGGAGATAAAAAGATATCGAAAACGTAGCACAAAAAATGAGCTCTCATCACCCGAAAATTTGATTCACTATGGATTTTGAAGAAGACAACCGTGCAGATTACTTGGATTTAACACTAATAATGAATGATGGGAGGCATGAATTTAGCATATTCAGAAAACATACGTGAACAGACTTAGTTATCAATGAGCGCTCTTACCACACATCGCGATGCAAATGGGCATATTTTACTTCGATGGTATAAGATTGCCACTAAACCAACAGAAAGTAGAAAAGGAGCTAAATATTTTAAAACAGGTGCCCGTAGCGAACGGATATACCTGTAAGGAGGTAACGAAAATTTATAATTAGATAAAGAAGAGGCAAATGAAACAAATAGAAAGAAGTCGCAGTTAAGAGGAACAACAAGGAAAAAAATACGTGGCTCTCACCTACAGTGGAAGAATTACAGATAAGATTGAAAGGTGCTTTCGTAAATCCGATGTTAAAATAGGGTTCCAAACAAATAACACGATAAAATTTAAGCTCCCATGCAAAATATGTAATAGTAGGAATGAGTTTCAGGATTCAGGTGTATGTAAGATCAAATGTGATAACTGCTGTAAACAATACATAGGGCAGACTGGTAGGAACTTTGAGACCAGATTCATTGAGCACACCTACGCTCTAACAAAAAAGCGTTTCGGGCGCATATGGCTGCCTTAAAGCATTCAGTCACGAACATTGAACAAAATTCAGACATCCTGCATACAGCTCATAAGTGACGACTTCTTAATATTTTGGAAGAAATTGAAATACAGACCCACAAAAAGAAATATCCGGATTTAATCCTCAATGAGCAAAGCGAGTTCAATCAGAACGCCTATTTTAGCGTTTATGACGACTTACCGAGATGACAACTGTTGCGTATGGAGGTGCAGGCCGAGGAATGAGAAATGGTGCATGGTGGGAGAACTGGAAGATGCGTGCAGCGCCTGGCGTCGTTGACGGGGCCCTCCTGCACGGCCCTCTTGCCCACGGCGATGGACGTCAGACAACTGAGCGTATCGTGGCACAACACCGAAATGGCGGGAACCACGGAAGCAGACCATGGAGGAAAACAAGTCTACACCAGCGCCATGGATACAGATATCGCCCTTTCTCTTTAGATCGTATAAAAATGATAATTTAATGTGTTCTTCAATTTTGATAAGTACAGAGTTTAACCTTGGCATCCACAGATTTTATTTAAGTATTTTTAGAGATAAAAGTAAACTACAAAAAATCAACTGGATACAGGATGTGGTTATGTAATGTAACAAATGTACCAGAAGCCACCTGTCGGTAATAGTTTTATAATTAATGTAAATGACGTGCGTTCTGCAAACCAATTTCATGTGACGTAGCATGTGAAGTTTGCTGTGTTTGGATGGGTTACTCCTGTAACCGAAATTGCATGTACCTGCTGGTACGTTTGATGTTGATTGGATAGGACGAAAAAGATTGTATTTGTGAAATAGTAAATTAATCTCATTGTCGTTACAGATCTGAAGATGGTTCTAGAGGAACCGAAACCAGTCATGTGAATAAACATTTTTTTGCAATCAAGACGGATTATAGGTAACATTACAAAACCCATCAGACATTATGTCTGCTTTTGCAAATGTCATAGTACTTGCAGTAGAACCTGACGCAGTTAGGGATTCGTCTGTGATAGTCTGGATAGATGTCGGCCTATTACACATTACGAACCTCTTCAACTATTGACCGTCTCCGTCAGTCAACAGACGAGATCGGCCTGTACGCTTTTGTGCTGTACGTGTCCCTTCACGTTTCCACTTGGATATCACATCGGGAACAGTGTACCTAGGAATTGTGAGGAATGTGGAAATCTCACGTTCAGACGTATGACACGAGTGGCACCCAATCACCAGACAACGTTCGAAGTCCGTGAGTTTCCCGCAACGCCTTTTTCTGCTCTTTCGCAATGTCTAACGACTACTGAGATCGCTGGTATGGGTTCAAATGGCTCTGAGCACTATGGGACTCAACTGCTGTGGTCATCAGTCCCCTAGAACTTAGAACTACTTAAACCTAACTAACCTAAGGACATCACACACATCCATGCCCGAGGCAGGATTCGAACCTGCGACCGCAGCAGTCGCACGGTTCCGGACTGCGCGCCTAGAACCGCGAGACCACCGCGGCCGGCGCTGGTAATGGGACCTGGCAGTATGTGGCAGCACAATGCACCTAATATGAAAAACGTATGAAACTTCCTGGCAGATTAAAACTGTGTGCCGGACCGAGACTCGACCTCGGGACCTTTGCCTATCGCGGGAAAGTGCTCTACCAACTGAGCTACCCAAGCACGACTCACGACCCGTCCTCACAGCTTTAATTCCGCCAGTATCTCGTCTCCTACCTTCCAGACTTCACAGAAGCTCTCCATTCTGAAAAACGTATGATTTGGGGGGTGTCCAGATACTTTTGATCACACCCATATGACTGACCATCTGCTGTTACACACCATACGACTCCAGGCAGGGTGTTAAATTTATCTGCAGTTTGACAGGGAAACACGTTGTCAAAGTTTTTGGCTCACTGTAGTTATCATTCTTTCACACCAGTTGACACAATGAACAGCACAAGTAAGGGACAACCTGCACTTACACTTTTAGAAGTATTATGTTGTGTACCAATATGTTGTTTGGGAACGCTTTTACGTTACCTCTTCTCATCCACACCCCCACACCTACTGGTTGTGGTTAACGTTACTCCCACAGTATTTCTTTTTGTAAATAATATGTCGTGCACCTTACAAATTAGATTGAAATAGTTGCAGATGTCGCTGAATTGTTCCTCATTCTCACTTGTAACGGGTGTTAGTGGGTCTTCACCCACATGTTCTTTCCATAGTAGCCACTTAACGCTCGATGCTTTAAAGCCAGAGGCGTTTGACGCTAAGCATGTATGTAAGACTGTATTTAGAAAAGGTTTGAGATTATGTTTACAGTTCTCTGGAAGTCGCTACGTGCTCATTATCAAACACTGGATGAGTATAATCTGGGCAATTCGCGTTCCATTTTACGAAAATGTCATTTTTCAGTTATGTCAGTGTTTATGACGTCCCGTCTCCTGAACTACGCGACGTACAATAATATTAATTTTTAGGCACGTTCACAGCGGATACTGTCTGCTAATGTTTGGAGATAGATTTAGTAATAAAGAAGTGATAAATTAAAGCGTCAGTTATGATGTGGCAGATTTTCGCGCGTCTCCATGTTTACGGCATTATATCTCTCTAACTTTGTGCTGTACAGTGATGTAACTTGCAGACGCATTTGGTGGTATAGGTGGATACTATCTGCAAAACGCGTGTGTGTGTGTGTGTGTGTGTGTGTGTGTGTGTGTGTAGTGTTGGCAGTAAAAATGTAATAAATTAAAACTTCGTGCCTGATACTGCAGTTTTACTTCATGAACATTGACAATATAGGAAGCGATAAATATCTCCCCTTTCACATTTTGTGTATCGGGTGGCAGTGAGCTAAAGTTTCGTAGAGCTTGAGAATTGCTCTCTATCATAAATACCTTGTGAATATGCAATGGGTATTTGCGCGATGTGCGTTACGATTCTATTTCACCCCCACGCCCACCCCTGTAAAGGAAAGGTTCTTACCGCCCACAGTACTACTTTCCAGACGACAAATGGTATGCGTACCTTTGGTTAAAATAGATACAGCAGCCGAGTAGCTGATGGTGATAGTTCATACTTATATAAGTTAAATATGTTTTTATAAGATCAATTATCAGGCTACAAAGATATCGAGACAGTACATTTTTACAGTCGCTTCCATCATTTCTGAGGACATTCGTTCACAGCAACAAGTTAGCAAAAAAATGGTTCAAATGGCTCTAGGCACTATGGGATTTAACTTCTGAGGTCATCAGTCCCCTAGAACTACTAAAACCAAACTAACCTAAGGACAGCGCACACATCCATGCCCGAGGCAGTATTCGAAGCTGCAACAAGTTAGCCATAACTTCATAAACAGAGTTAATATCTCCTTTACTGACGTTTAAGGTATATGTGGGAACAAAGCCCGTATTTCTTTATATGTATTGCGAATTTATTTAATGTACTTTATGAAGGCTGTGGTTGCCGCAGTACCTGCTCTTTTGGACATGCATGCATGTCCAAATGAACGTTGCATCGTAATCAGAGTAACTAATGCTCTGCAATATCGCATCGGAATAGAGAATATCCAAAGAACTGTTCGGTTTGTTACAGGTTCAAAGCTAACCGTTATGTTATTGCTTCTATCTTGGAAGGGAGCTACTGCATGGAACACTTTTATTAACTTGGTAGTATATTTTTGCTTTTCCTTTCTTCTTCACTGCAGCTTCTTTGGCTGTTACTGAATGAAGGACCAGCGAAACCGGCAACCTAACATCGCAAACTTATAAGGACATGGGTGTTGTACATTGGCTTTCTGTAGCACATGCAGCCTTTGGATCTATTGCACATGATTCAGTTCCGACGTGATTAAATTCTGAACGGTTTACTATACAACCCATCGCGTTCTTTCTCATTACACAAGCTGTTGTTTAGGGAAAGTCTAGGGGATAATCGGGACTTTTATTAAATACACGGTTAAATTATTCCTTATTTAACAATGGTACTTTCTCTAACAAATAAAGAGAAATTCGAGGTCAAATGGTTGACAACCATTTATAATTGCAGTCACGGCACTTACACCAACGTGTGGTTCCTTAATATGTAACAGTTTTCGATTAAGTTAAAATGTCAAAAAATGCATTATTGGACTTGTAGAAAGATAACCGTTTGTGATAAAGTTAAAACTTTTCTCTCTCGCATTCAGCACAGATACTCATGGAAAACATGGCTTTCCGGTAATTACTGTTCACTACATAACATGGAACAGATATCCTACGAAACTCTTACTAAATCCAGAATCATTATAAAAATGGCATAACAACAGGAAACGCTTACCTAACAAAAGTGAGCTAAAGTACACGTAGTCGGAAATGATATATCATGAAACCAACAAATACTGATACCTGTCTCCCAAGA
This sequence comes from Schistocerca nitens, assembly GCF_023898315.1. Taxonomy (NCBI): domain Eukaryota; kingdom Metazoa; phylum Arthropoda; class Insecta; order Orthoptera; family Acrididae; genus Schistocerca; species Schistocerca nitens. The sequence continues at coordinate 236,179,996 of NC_064622.1, forward strand.
CCAGGCAAATCAACACATCTGCTCATTTACCCATTTCCACCGGAAGCTATTTGAAAACACAGATGCTAGCCAAATGACTCATCTGCTGTTAAGAGTGGGAGGAGAGATCCGTTGCTGTTGAACTGACCAACCAAAGTCTTCAGATGCAGTCATGATTTTTTCATTCTGTGCAGAAGCAAACGTTTTTGGTTACAGGGTTGTAATGCAACCCAGCAACGAAGACTGTTTCTGCGTCGCATATTTCTGGTTGCTGTAACATCCCCGCTATGGGGTGGAAAAAGGTTTTTCTTCCCCTTCGGAGCCTGTCTTCTCTGTCATGTCTACAACCACAATATCCAGACAATGGTTCCTCAGTTCGAAAAAGAGAGGTGAAAGTTCGTTGGATTTGAAATGTCCAATTACTCACTCGCTGCAGGGTTCACTGTTTTATAACTCTCACGGCTTTTTACCGTCTTTGGCACGTTTAAATCGACGTCGAGTAAAGAACGATTCGTCTGTTTTTTAAAAAGGTGGGGGATGACAGGAGAAAAAGGGGGGGGGGAGGCATTAGTTGAGCTCTCTCAGCCCGTGACTGCCACGGCCCGTTCGCTTCTATGGTTCCATGTTGCGTTAAATTTCAATCCACTAATGGAATACTAGATAAAAGAAATTAAAACAGCTTCGATAAGAGTAAATGGAATAAATCGATTAGATTGGTCCATCTTCTTCCAAGAAGCTTAGTACAGTCTTGCCAGAGTAAAATCTAGCATATTACAACAGGAATAATGCGGGACAAATTATGTTAGATTTATTACTTTACATAAAACGATACAAGGGGCACGTTTCAAGACTCACTTGGTACACGCGCAAGTGTCATAGACATTCTCAGCCAACTTCAACAGCAGACGCTGCAAGAGAGGCGTTCTGCATCACCATCTGGTTGACTGTTAAAACTTCGACAGCGAACGTTCTTTGGAGAGAGAGGAGCCGACCTATGCAATTCTCCTCCTACAAATATCTCACAAAACTGAAGGTAAAATTAAATTCGAACTCACATATAGGCTTCACAAAAATCATTGCAACAAGAAAGACAGCTATGACATTGGTACCCAAAGTATTATGCGCCACCCTGGATAAGGTCCCTTGCGGAGTATAGACACACACTGACAGAGAAAGGCTGTAATCAATGCAGAATAACGAAATTTCCTAAATAAATTTGTCTAGGTAACGCATGAAAGTGATTAAAATTGTAACAGTGTAGCCGCCAGAATGTTGAATGCAAGCATGCAAACGGGCATGCATTGTGTCGTACAGCTGCTAGATGTCAGTTTGTGTGATAGTGTTGGTCAGTCAATACAGGGACGGTTAATGATATTTCTCAATGCCGCTGGAGTTATCGACCGATGATGTCCCATTTGTGCTCTATTGGAGACAGATCTGGTGGTCGAGCAAGTACGCCAAAGCAACATATCGATACACAGCGAAGCACATTGGGCTAAAACAGCGTTATGGGGGCGAGAGTTATCCTGTTGGAAAACACCCCCTGTAATGCTGTTCATAAACGGCAGCGCTATAGGGCGAATCACCAGATTTGCGTACAAATTTGCAGTCAGGGAGCGTGGGATAACTACGAGAGTGCTCCTTCTGTCATACGAAATCACACTCCAGGTGTAGTTCCAGTGGGTTTACCACACAGACCGTTAGGTTGAAGGCTCTGAGTTGGCATCCTTCAAACCAACGTACTCCCAACACTGTAATCGAAGCAGAACCAGTTTTCGTCATAAAATGCAACAGACCTCTACCTTGCCTTCCAAAGAGTTTGAAAACACTGAAGTCACAAATGACGGTGGTAAGGAGTCAGTGAAATGCACGTTACACGTCGTCTGGCTCGGAGCTGTCTTCCAGATTAGCGATTTGCAACAGTTCGCGGCCTCTGTGGTACCAACTACTGATCAAATTCCTACTGCACAATCAGTACCATGCACCAGAGACATACGCCAGACAAGTTTGTCTTCACTCTCGTTAGTATCACGTGGCCGTCCGGAGCCCATTTCTCTTGCGACCGTACATTTCTGTGACCATCACTGCCAAGAATCACGTACAAGCTACTTTCTTGCCAAGACTTTATGCTGTATCGCAGATTGAACATCCAGCTTCCCGTGGCCCTATTACACGAACTCATTCAAACTCAGTGAGGTGGTGATAATGACATCTTTTTCCCCGTAAAGGCATTCTTACTGACGTCAACTCGACATGTCCACTCTCAAATGTAACTAACGCTGACGAGCGGTACAACATTTCCTCAAAACAAAGCTCATTTTCTTCCTCTGATGCAATCGGCGTGAAATTTGAATAGGTGTTAAAAACACCCCTAATAACTTTCTTTTGTATTTCAGAACTCCTTCTTGCTGTTGGGATCCTTTCTCCGTCAGTACAGATTGTGACAGAGATTTACCTCTGCCGGGATAGCTACCCCGGATAGGTGGTGCAAGAGATGTCGTTGACCTCCCTCAAATCGTTTCGAGGCCGCGGCAGATATCAAGCAAAGCCGGCCCCTTTATTGTTGTTCTTATAAAGCGTCCCTTACCCCTTCTTCATTTCCTTTAAACGCCGGCTGCTCGGGCCGCGTTTAGTTACGGAATAATTCGCCCGCAGCGACTGAAGAGTGCCGCAGACAATGGCACCCTCCACAGCATCCAGACGCGCTCCGCCTCTAAACTGTGGAGGAAGCGGGAGGCCAGAAAGCAAAAGAACCGCGGAAGGAGCCCCGGAGGAGAATAATAATTCCTCTCCACTCAGAACAAACAATTTAATTTTCAGAAGCCGCAGGTAATTTCTCCCTCAAGTCGTGCTTTCTTTAGGTCTGTAATCTTAAATCAGCGTTGGTAGGACCGAGCGGAGGGCGTCTGTTCCTTATCTCGCCGGGCGTAAAAGTAGGAATGAAATGTGCAACGGCCCGCTCACCTGCGCGTGGTCGGGGGCAGCAGTCAACGCGGTTACAACGCTACCTCGCATATCACGCTTTGTGTTCACGGTGTTCTTTCGCTCTAATCTCACCTCATTTTGCGAGAGACCCATGATATCAATGACAAACATCTCGAATTTAGACTTCTTTTTAAATACATAACGGCTTCTTCGAAGAACTTCAGATATGTTTGTGTGCACAGTTCATTAGCATTGCAAACAAAGAATTCCAGATTAGTTACGGAGCTGCTCTAGAGAATTATACAGCTGCAGTTTATAAAAGGGATAGTTGTCTAGCCGTAGTGATTTGTGTTAGTTGAAACTGTTGCGAAGTTTTACTAAGCGCTGAAACTACAGAAGTTGGACTAAAATATCGAAACAATGCAAGAAATGCATGCTTGACCGTAAATGCAGCTGCGCTGTTTTATTCGAGGCAACGGCTTTGCCGCAGTGCATACACCGGTTCCCGTGAGATCACCGAAGTTAAGCGCTGTCGGGCGTGGACGGCGCTTGGATGGGTGACCATCGAGGCCGCCATGCGCTGTTGCCATTTTTTCGGGGTGCACTCAGCCTCGTGATGCCAATTGAGGAGCTACTCGACCGAATAGTAGCGGCTTCGGTCAAGAATACCATCATAACGACCGGGAGTGCGGTGTGCTGACCACACGCCCCTCCTATCCGCATCCTCCACCGAGGATGACACGGCGGTCGGATGGTCCCGGAAGGCCACTCGTGGCCTGAAGACGGAGTGCTTTGTTTTATTCGACCACGAACAGCACCTGAGCATTGTCCTTAATACGATACAAGAATCAGTCGCGGTCAGAACACTCTTCTGTGTAGTTGTGAGTGCATTATGTCAGAGCTAAGCCCGCCCAGCTAGCCGCGCGGACTAACACGCTGCTTCCCGAGTGGGAAGGTGGCTGTTCCATGGCGCGAATTCGCCCAGCGGAGTAGAGTCGAGGTGTGATGTTCTGGCCAGTTTGTGGATGGTTTTTAAGTCGCTATTCCATCTACCTCGGCGAATGCGGGCTGATTCCCCTTATTCCACCTCAGTTACACTGTGTCGGCGATTGCTGCGCAAACACCATTTCCACGTACGCGTACACCATCATTATTCTACCACACAAACATTCGCGGTTACACTCGTCTGGTATGAGACGTTCCTGGCAGGGGGGAAGGGGGGGGGGTGTCCACTGGGGGCCGAACCGCACAACAACCCTGGGTACGGTGTGGGGTGGAGGTGGGGCGGGGTGGACTGCTGTGGCATGTTGTGGGGTTGTGAACCACTGAGGGCTACAGTGGGTCGAAACCTCTCCGTCGTTTCTAGGTCCCCAGTATAATACATACATACATGTCAGAGCTAAGTGAATTCGAACCTGAGCCAGTTGCTGCTGCCTATATGGTTGGTTGGTGCTTCCGTAACCAAGGCAGCTGAAGTGTTATATGATTCAGGAGGCACCGTACTGAAAATTTGCACCACATACAGTGGAGAAACATCATATGGTAGGTCACAACGTAGATTGAAGTGTGTGTTAAGAAATCGTGACACAGTCTTTGAAGAAGACTGTGACAAGAAATAACAAGGTTACAGCTGCTAAAGTCAGTGCCGAACTGAATGTCGCACTAGCGAACACTGTCAGCACCAAATCAATACGAAGGGGGCTCCACAAGCTGGGAATTTCAGGGCGCGCTGGAATTCCAAAACAACACATCAGTGGTGCAAACGCCCGTGACAGGAAAATATGGTGCCGAAGTAATAAAATCTAGACTATGGAGCAATGCCAGCAATTAATTTTGTTGACTGAATCTTTTTTCCGCATTGTTTCCCACTACTGGCCAAGTTCACGTGCCAAGAGCTAAGCATGGTGGTGTTCGGTCATGATTTGGGCAGCCATATCGTGGTACTCCATGACTCCCTTGATTACTCATCCAGGTCGCATTATTTCCAAGTACTAAGTGACTATTTTGGCTGATCAGCGGGACCCCGTGATATAATGTCCCGAAAGGTGATGGTTCGTTCCCCTGTTCACACTGCTCTCATCGTTCAGAACTGCTTTTCGAGAGCTCTAGAACGAATTTCCGCGTCTTTTCTGGCCACTATAGTCACTAGATGTCAGTACCGCTTCGTCTTAATGGTGTACTTTCAGGGAAGGGTGCGTGACCGTTATGCAACTCCGCCGTGATTACCTGAACTTTCCACTATTATGCAAGAAAAACGGCTGTAAGATTCACATTAAAAACATAAAGGGTATGCATTTATCCATTCAGAGACGACTGGAAGCAGCTTCGATTGACACCGTGTTTCTTTCACCGTACGCCATGTGATGTCTCGCGCTTACGTTTCCATACTTCTGTTTAAATCTGTATCCCACTAAGTTTTATATGCGAATGTATAAGACGTTATGACTCCGGTATTACTAGTCTAAAATATTCCCATTTGTATGAAATTTGACCCGAGAATAAACAACAAAGCCCTGACTACTTTTTAAATTATTATTGATTTCTCCATCTTAAGATTACTGCAAACCCAGAGAAACCAACAGTACAACACCACCTGTGGTAGTTGATCATGCAAAACTGAATATATGAGTAGGCATTTATGAAGTATGAGACAGTGAGAAAACTTTCAAAACACAACGGAACAAAGAAGAGTCCTTTAACATTAAGCAAATGAAGACAAATTGACCAAGATTTTAAACCCTCCTAGTACAACCTATCAGTATAAATGCGTCTCTCCTTGCAGAAGAGTAGTTCAAAGCAGATGTAACTACACCTGTAGCCGCGCGGGATTAGCCGAGCGGTCTAAGGGCGCTGCAGTCATGGACTGTGCGGCTGGTCCCAGCGGAGGTTCGAGTCCTCCCTCGGGCATGAGTGTGTGAGATTGTCCTTAGGATAATTTAGGTTAAGTAATGTGTAAGCTTAGGGACTGATGACCTTACCAGTTAAGTCCCATAACATTTCACACACACACAACTACACCAGTATGTTCTAACACCTGTCGGAAGAGAAATGACTTATTTCAAAGCAACGTCCTGAGTATTCATTGCAGGATCACTTGTCTTGAAGTTCACTGCAACTTGCATTCTGAAGATTAATTATGCTGAAGGCAGTTACTTCAAACGTGTTGCACATGCACATCATGCTTATATGAAAACAGCCTTAATGAGTGCACCAGTGAGCATTAATTGTCTTAGGATAGAAAAATCACTTCTTAAGGCAAATAATTCATGAGAGAATTTGATTTATACTCGTATACTGTTCAGAAAGTAGACACCAAAGCTCACGAACAATACATACCAATGTCCTCTAGTGGAAAACATGGCAATACACTGCCACGCATAAGAAAAATGCTTTCTAATCCCGTTAATATTATTTTACAGAGGATATGCTCGAGAGACTGTGTTCAAGGATGTGAAGTGAACGAAAAGCTAACCTCCTTACATGAACATACAATTGCAAACCATGCCTCGGAAATGAACCTAAAGAGTCATGTAATATAGAATTACGTCAGTTCAGTGCGGGCAAACAACAGTCTCACCAGTTATGTTGGACGATGCAGCTTCGAAATGCCCATCTGAATAATACAAAAGAAAAACATCTGAACTTAAAAAAGATAACAGCAGACAGCATGATGTTCACAGCACTAGTCGCAGAATATGAGTAGCACGTCCGCCTATCAACGAGGCCTTGTAGAAACTCGCTGCCAAGCAACCTGATTGATTGACTAGGCTCAGCACACAAACTACTGTTTAAAGACATGTTTCTTACTGCTCAGCGTAAGATAAGGCAGTTCTATCAGATGAAAGGTGACTACAGATTCTTTGTTTTATACAAGTACTTCGTAGCTCGCTTACTGATTCACAACATGAAAGTTCATATAGCTTACGGCAATTCAGCGTAATTACGTCTTGTAGAAGTTATCTGAACATTTTATACTCCAACAGAAAATGAGCACGGAAGTCGTTTCCAATCGGTGGCTTCCAAATTCACAGAATCATTTTTTAAAGAATCCTCATAGTATACCTACCACCTGAGGCTAATATTTGGGGCGACAGGATTAAAGCTAAGAAATATTTCAGCAATCCTTATATATGTAAAAATATTTTAAGTAACAAATATGATTCTAATTCGGAGTAATCGGTAGTTTTAATGTTGTGATAGACTGGCAGTAATGATGACGAATCTTCTTGGTTACATGTATAAAAAATCACAGTCGTCTATAGGTTTTGTTGAGTCCTCTTAACTTGTGGATGGTAATCACAATAACTGAAATGGTCATTGCCACATTTCTGGAGCTGGGCGTTGGTAGGTGATGTGTTAGCCATACGGCACAATTTTCATAATAATTATTTATCACCTAGTTAATAACATTACTGTTAGAAGTTCCATACATAATGTGAAGTACATTGCCGAGGTAGAGCACACCATTTACAGCTACAGAGCTTCCTGAAAAATACAGCACACGCATAATGCGCATAATGTAGCTGCACATATGAAATATGTACTTCGCCAAAATATATAAACACAAATGAATGAAAATAAACTTTAAATAACGAAAGCGCCGCTTTTAGTGATCGTGAAAGCCGTTAGAGAAATGATACTCAGCTAACTCCAGTAAGCAAAAGTGTTTCCCCGTATTGACGTGTCACTGATGTGTACAGAGCGATAAATAATGACATTGTATGCATATCTTACAGTGTTCGTGTTCGTGTAATGACGCTGCACTACTTTGCTCTTGAAATTGGCTCTACATTCCTGACAAATACGTCACAACTCTCATATATTTTCCATGTTAAGCCTACACATTGTATGCTTATACATGCCCACCCGGTTGGCCGTGCGGTGTAACGCACGGTTTTCCGGGCGGGAAGGAGCGCCGGTCCCCGGCACGAATCCGCCCGGCGGATTTGTGTCGAGGTCCGGTGAGCCGGCCAGTCTGTGGGTGATTTTTGGGCGGTTTTCCATCTGCCACCGCAAATGCGGGCTGGTTCTCCTTACTCCGCCCCAGCTACATTATGTCGGCGATTGCTGCGCAAACAAGTTCTCCACGTACGCGTACACCACCATTTCTCTACCAGGCAAACATAGGGGTTACACTCGTCTGGTGTGAGACGTTCCCTGGGGGATCCACCGGGGGCCGAACCGCATAATAACCCAGGGTTCGGTGTGGGGCGGCGGAGGGGTGATGTGGACTGCGGTAGCCGTCGTGGGGTTGCGGCGGGGACGAAGCCTCTCCGTCATTTCTAGTTCCCCGATTAACATAACATAACATGCTTATACATTCGTAAGCGCCGTACTGGAAGCCCAAATTAGGCTTCCGATAGCAGTCTAACTTGGGTAGATAACCCACTGTCTTTTCTCGGATTCTTCAATAGGTCGTTCTAGGATTGTATCTTGTTCCGTTAACAGCTGTTTTACACATTTTTGGGAACTATCTACCATATCTAAGTGCTCCGTCCATCTTACCTAATACCGATTATACGTGTTACGACGAGACTGAGATGGAGGCGGGTGAGCAGCGAACGATGGTAACGGGTACTATGCCATACTCAGTCTGCCCACTTATAAACGTTAATGCTGTTACCCGCTTACGCACAATGTTACGTTAAATGGGCTTTACGTGTCTCTTGCACGTAGAAGTACTGTCCGCTGTATTCGAGAGATACGTGTTCAAATAGTATCGGTTATATCTGTAATATCAACAGGTACAAACTCACTCATTGTGTGATGTCTGTTAATAGTGGCACCACATGCAACATAATTCAGTGGGTATAGAAATGTAGCTGGCGTGAACTATTCTAATCGGATAGAAAAGTCGACACGAGTTGCTTACATCCATTCACAGTTTCACACTGCTTTCTGTTCCAGATAGGAGCCTGTCAACCAACGACTTCATCAACGTAATTAACAGTTTTCTACAATTGGAGATAGATAATTAAAATATAGTAATGCTAGTAAATTTTATTTATACATTAATGGAAAGAAGAAAGTTTCCTGTTTCTCGTAATCTGATGACGACGAGGCTGTTAGAGATGGATCTGGAAGACGGAGGACTGATGGGGAAGGTCTTCCGTCGTGAGTAAAGCGATTTATGGAAACTACGAAAAACCGGACGGTATCTGAGCCGATGTCTCCTAGACTATGAATCCTGTGCCCTACCATTACAGAATACCGGTCGGTTGCAGGTTATTGTGCGACGATACTACAGAGACCTTGAACACAGACATTTTCGTATCGTGTTCAGTTGTCCTGACAAACTGTGAAATCAGTGATAATTCTGAAGTTTTGTCTTGTGTAGCACTTTAAAATTACATCTTACGCTCTGCTTCTTTCATTCCGTATCAGAGTGAGCAGGAGTCTTTGTTAATTTCCGTCAAACGTCAGCGATCTGTGATTTGGGAAAAGTAGCCTCCTTATTTTTAATTGTATCTGCGAGAATACGTCCTCTAATAAGGCGTGATTTCCTCTATGTTCACTTATTATTTCCGGTTTCATATATAATCCGGTACGCCGGACGGAGTGGTCGTGCGGTTCTAGGCGCTACAGTCTGGAACCGAGCGTCCGCTACGGTCGCAGGTTCGAATCCTGCCTCGGGCATGGATATGTGTGATGTCCTTAGGTTAGTTAGGTTTAATTAGTTGTAAGTTCTAGGCGACTGATGACCTCAGAAGTTAAGTCGCATAGTGCTCAGAGCCTTTTGAACCATTTTTATAATCCGGTACGGGTTAGAGGTTGTACTTTTGTCTAATCTGTACGGGAATGTAAAAGCGGATGTACGAGTAGAGGTCATAGACGCATGATTGACGACATATGGAAGCTTGGGCGTGGCCGTGACTCATGCACAGATAGCCAAACGACATGCAGTCGGCTTTCAGCCGTGATACCGTGCGGACGCGCTCGGCAGGTCAGGCAGCGCTCCGCGGGCGTTATTCTTCACTTGCTAGCGCTCGGTCGATCGTCGTTGTATTGACTTATAGTACGGATACCGACCCACCATGGCGTTATCATATCGACAAGCGGCAACCAAACGAACGTTCGACGCATCGTACACGACACCGAAGGTCCATGAAAGAGAACGCTTCCTTCGAGATGTCATGCACATAGAACCGCAAGAACTGATAGGCATCCATTTGTCTATTGTATCCATCACAGTGTACCTCAAACTGACTGACGAAGCGGCCTGCGAGAGACTCCCCTTACAATCCATAAACAGCTTCCACCTCTGCCACGCTGACGGTTATGTAAGCGTGGTAGCAGTTAGCCATGCAGTACTGGGGGTGCGTACTGTGCGCATCTTTGAACTATCGTTCGAAGTTGCCGCCAGCCTTGTGGTAGACGCGCTGCGGCCATATGGCATAGTTTTGAGCCACACGGAGGAGAAACAGTATACATTCGAAACGTAGCCTGTCCTTATTGGGGTACACCAAGTGCTTATGAAACTTAAGTAGCACTTTCCATCTTATGATTTCGTTGGCGGCTGCCGCAAAATCCTTATATATGTTGTGCAACCGAGGACCTGCTCAGGCTGCGGCCAGGAGGGCCATGTTAGAAGTGAGTGACTGTAGCGCCACCTCTTTCAGATGTCCCGCAGTGAACTTCCCAAACGATCCACGATGACCTCTCTCCCGCTAACTTATGTGGAGGCAGCACGACATGATGTGACGGATTACGAAAACCTGATACCACCTGAAGCCGCACAGTCGGCACCGACGACGACGACGACGACGACGACAACGACGACGCCACCACAGCCAAATGGTGCAGAGGTTCCTGCAGCTTCTGCCCACCGCTGCGTTGTGGGCACCCAGCCGACGCCACTGTTGGGGTCAGACACAGGGATTCCTGATGACCGAGACCGTGTCGAGTCCCGCCGTCCAGTGGATGTCGAGTCTCGACCCGCAAGTAAACATCACCCAAGAGGAAACGATTGCCAGCTGAAGATTCTGAAAATCTAAAAGTATGTCGTAACAATTTGACATCCCCACTCGACAGCACTTGCTGATTCGTGAGGGTACAGATTTAGTTATGTTTCACAAGAACTATATTTTCTATATCGGTGCTATTTGTCATTAAATAGTTTTCTTTGAGGTAATTCGTAATATTTCAAAACCCTACTGCAAATCTACGTCAGTGATATGGGTCTGTCATTCAGCAAATCACTCCTGTTTCCTTTCTTGGGTACTGGTGTGATCGGGGCAACTTTCCAGTCTTTAGATACGGATGTTACGACTTGAGAGTATGTTATGTACGATTCCTAAGTATAGAGCTATTGTATCACCATACTCTGAAAGGAACCTGGCTGTTATACAATCTGGACCAGAAGCCTTGCTTTTATTAAGGGAGTTAAGCTGCTCGCTACACCGACAATACCTACTTGTAGGTTACGCATATTGGTAGTTCTTCTTGATTCAAGTTCTGGAATGTTTACTTAATCCTCTTTGATGAAGGGGTTTAGGAAAACAATGTTTAGTAACTGTGACTTAATGGCACTGTCATTAGTGACATCACCATTATTCTCGTTCAGTGAATGGGTTGATTGTGTATTGCCGTTGGTGTGCTCTACACACGACGAGGATCTCTTCGGATTTTCTGCGAGTTTGTGAGAGAGTTAAAACCGTCTCGCATTGAAGCTCGCGCTAAATTTCAAGCTTGTGTAAAACTTCTTTAGTTCAAACTTTTGGGAATCTCCAAAGAAACTGCGTGATCTGATTTCCAGAGCAGTTACACAGCCCGTGCGTATATGAGCAGCAATGACACGTAGAATTTCGCTGTCCAGGCACAGGGAGAAGTCTGGAGGATACACTCATCGCCCTTCAGAGAGGTACGGAGCCTAGTAGAAGTACACGGAAGAATATGAGGGCAGTAATGTGCTCATAACAGCTACAATTGAGCAGTTTATAGCAACAACGTTATATCATCTGCGTCGGCAAAACATCGACGGTATATGAACTTCAGTTATGGCCTGGGTTAAGTTACGACCCTGAACCACTCAAATAATAAAGGAACTTTAAATTCAGTACATGTGCCAAGTATCTATCCTGTAGTGGTGTACTATATGTGCAACTTGTGTAAGTAATATTCTCTGTGCCGAGAACTTTATAGACCATCGCTAAGTGTTTAGAATCTTATCACAATTCTCGTTAACAATCGCTGCTTGTTTCACCTAATGTCTTTTCGTTTAAATGCAACATCTGAGTACAGTAATTGAGGCGTTATTAAGCAGTAGTTTCCATCATTACCAGAGTACACGAATTCGTAGTTGCTAAGTGAGTGTGCTGACGTAATTCGGAGCGGATGAAGCTGTTTCATTCCACTTTCCAATTCTTGATTTCCGAAATCCTGTAAGTGTTTACCAGCGATGAAAACAGCGTCGTAGTTATTGGGAGTTCAGTGCTTCAATCTTTTCTATGCGGTGATCTATCGCCACGTAAAGTTTTTCTTGCTGAAGTGTTTGATTATATATTTTTTTGTCTTTTCGAGGGCGTTTGTTACGTGTTTGTACGTGGACTGTTAGGTGATATCTGTATTCAACGACCTAATCTACACTCCTGGAAATTGAAATAAGAACACCGTGAATTCATTGTCCCAGGAAGGGGAAACTTTATTGACACATTCCTGGGGTCAGATACTTCACATGATCACACTGACAGAACCACAGGCACATAGACACAGGCAACAGAGCATGCACAATGTCGGCACTAGTACAGTGTATATCCACCTTTCGCAGCAATGCAGGCTGCTATTCTCCCATGGAGGCGATCGTAGAGATGCTGGATGTAGTCCTGTGGAACGGCTTGCCATGCCATTTCCACCTGGCGCCTCAGTTGGACCAGCGTTCGTGCTGGACGTGCAGACCGCGTGAGACGACGCTTCATCCAGTCCCAAACATGCTCAATGGGGGACAGATCCGGAGATCTTGCTGGCCAGGGTAGTTGACTTACACCTTCTAGAGCACGTTGGGTGGCACGGGATACATGCGGACGTGCATTGTCCTGTTGGAACAGCAAGTTCCCTTGCCGGTCTAGGAATGGTAGAACGATGGGTTCGATGACGGTTTGGATGTACCGTGCACTATTCAGTGTCCCCTCGACGATCACCAGTGGTGTACGGCCAGTGTAGGAGATCGCTCTCCACACCATGATGCCGGGTGTTGGCCCTGTGTGCCTCGGTCGTATGCAGTCCTCATTGTGGCGCTCACCTGCACGGCGCCAAACACGCATACGACCATCATTGGCACCAAGGCAGAAGCGACTCTCATCGCTGAAGACGACACGTCTCCATTCGCCCCTCCATTCACGCCTGTCGCGACACCACTGGAGGCGGGCTGCACGATGTTGGGGCGTGAACGGAAGACGGCCTAACGGTGTGCGGGACCGTAGCCCAGCTTCATGGAGACGGTTGCGAATGGTCCTCGCCGATACCCCAGGAGCAACAGTGTCCCTAATTTGCTGGGAAGTGGCGGTGCGGTCCCCTACGGCACTACGTAGGATCCTACGGTCTTGGCGTGCATCCGTGCGTCGCTGCGGTCCGGTCCCAGGTCGACGGGCACGTGCACCTTCCGCCGACCACTGGCGGCAACATCGATGTACTGTGGAGACCTCACGCCCCACGTGGTGAGCAATTCGGCGGTACGTCCACCCGGCCTCCTGCATGCCCACTATACGCCCTCGCTCAAAGTCCGTTAACTGCACATACGGTTCACGTCCACGCTGTCGCGGCATGCTACCAGTGTTAAAGACTGCGATGGAGCTCCGTATGCCACGGCAAACTGGCTGACACTGACGGCGGCGGTGCACAAATGCTGCGCAGCTAGCGCCATTCGACGGCTCAAACCGCGGTTCCTGGTGTGTCCGCTGTGCCGTGCGTGTGATCATTGCTTGTACAGCCCTCTCGCAGTGTCCGGAGCAAGTATGGTGGGTCTGACACACCGGTGTCAGTGTGTTCTTTTTTCCATTTCCAGGAGTGTAGTGCACGAACAGCCTATTGCATTGCAGCAAAAGTACTTATAGACCCACATTTATAGTGGTTTCGGCTTACGATACGTTACATTTATTACAGTTATGGAAACGGCTTTGCGATAGTATAACTCGATTACGGTATACAGTGAAACGGCCAGTAGTCACAAGCAACTGCTAACAAGGAATCATCTCTTCTTACGTAAGTTGTCCAAGTTTATCGGACACCGTGTTCGCCGGTGTATAAGTGAAACTCAGTGTAACACATAGGTGGTGTTGAAACCGGTATGTTCTTACGTTTTTGCGTGTTGCGCAGTAGCGTATAGCGAGTACTAACATTACCGCTAAACAGTTTTTCTTACACGTCTTTGTCAAGAAGTATCTTCGGTGCGTTCCATTCAAGAGGATGAACAGGGTACAGAGATCCTCCTTTCTGAACCGATTACCATTCAAATTATTTTGAAATGTTTATTAAGGTTATGAATGTTTATACATGGCCACCGTCGCAATGCGATTCACGTCAAGCAACCGATCGATTTTACTATCTTAACCATATGCAAGTCGTACTTCTATATTGCATTAGGGGCGATAGAAAAATTTCCGTTTAAAGGCATTGCTGATGCATATGTGCGCCGTAGGAGAAATCCGATGCGGGTGTACAAACACGAACATGTATGCAATGGTTTGGTGTGGCATCCGTGTCTTTACGACGTGAGTGTAATAACTGCGGAAATGTGAACTATGGCGACGTTATTATCAATTGCAACCAAACAGGATTAATGTGGTGTTATCTTTTTCTTGCATACCGAAGGACAAACACCAGTAGACGATCATCGCAGAAAGAAGAATGTGTATGGTGCAGCATATCTATCGATCTATCTAAAACCACTGCTCTGGAACGAAGCCGCTTCCTCTTGATAACACACGTCCCCACATCACAAATGTCGTAACACGGTAGTTAAGTAAATTCAAGTCACTCAAGAAGCCCCCCTGAACTTTCCCCAGGCGATTATCGAGCCTGCGGTAGTTAAACGATGTTTTGAAGGGTCGACGAATCCTATCGGACAAGGATGTGAAACACGCAGTTACGGACTTATTCATTCAACAGCACACGACATTTTACCAAACGCGTATCTTCAACCTGGTGCGTCAATGGGGAGCGGGCAGGGTGGATTATTGCCTCACTGCTCAGAGCTATTTGACTTCCCCCAGGCGATTATCGAGCCTGCGGTAGTTAAACGATGTTTTGAAGGGTCGACGAATCCTATCGGACAAGGATGTGAAACACGCAGTTACGGACTTATTCATTCAACAGCACACGACATTTTACCAAACGCGTATCTTCAACCTGGTGCGTCAATGGGGAGCGGGCAGGGTGGATTATTGCCTCACTGCTCAGAGCTATTTCACCTGATTGACATACTTGTTCTGGACTGAACGACCTTCGAACGGAAACTTTTTGATTGCCCCTTATAGTCAGTAATTGGGAAAAAATTTATCTACCCGTTAATACACTCGGAGATTGAAGTGATTAGGGCGAATGGTAATAATAGGGGTTTCTGTGATATTGTTGTAAAACGCTTATACGAAAACTACTTCCAGCGTTTAAGGGGAGTTAGATGAGAAATTTTTTTCACATTTTCGGATTTTTATCTCATTTTAAAATTTGCAATTATGTATATCGCACGGGAGTATTTTATTTTATTTTTTTAAATGTAATCTACACCGGTTGAAAATGTTAAACTTTTACGTGCCTTAATTAAAGATGTAATAGAATGGATAATTTTTTGTAGAAGTTTGTGTATTGCTGTGTTATAGAGGTTAAATTACGTGTTTGCATTGGTAAAGTCCAGAAGAGGATGGGCACCATGTTGAGAAAGTTGGAACGAAGTTTGTGAGACAACAAAGTTTCTGATGGTAAAAAGATAAGAGGCAAGCTGACAGAGTAAATGATTGATGAACTACAGCAGTATTATGGGATGGCCGTTAGAAATAATACTCAGGATTTATTGAAAATGAAGCGGGTAGTATGGTCTACCTTCTTCCACAGACCGTCAACTGATGAGAAACCAGTACACCACCTTTGCTCTCCTGGGCCTGATTCATGGTGCAATTACCGCAATGCCCAGTACTCAGACAGTTTACACAGAACATAAATATTCCATCCCTGCAGCTGTCATGGACATCAGAAAAACTATTTACAGAGACCTGGCAAATCCTGACTTACTGAAGAAGTGTCTGCATGGTTAGACTCAAAATCCAAATGAGTCTATCAATAATGTTAAATGGACTCGCTTGCCAAAAAATATTTTTGTTCAAATGAAGACACTAAAGCGAGGGGTCAGTGATGCTGTTATTCCTTTTAATGATGGCAACAATTATACGGTGAAAGTGTTACAGCATTGGGTATTAATCCTGGAGCAAACTGCATCAGAGAACTTGAAAGGATGGACAAGGTTCGTATTGATAAAGCAGAGTATGCTACACAATTGGCCACTAAGGAGTTCAGAAAAAGAAAAGACGAAAAAACTTCGAAAAATATAAAGAGGTTGATATACAATATGGTGCATGGTGCTTCTGAGTGACTAAAAGTAAAAAATTAAGCATATATCGAGTGAGTTACATTTATTTGAAACTTTAGAAGCCGTTCCTGAAAATTTACAATTTTTGTTGCCTTTTTCCCTAAATTTCCGAAACCACTTCGAGTGGAGTATTAAAATTTTCAGGGAGTAATAACATACATTTCCTGAGTATACTGAACTAAAGGAACACCTCAATGATATGCATAATTAAAATTATTTGTTATAAGGTACGAAAAAATAACAGAAAATTTTAGTCCTGTAGTTAAAAAGTTCTATTTCCAGAAGGAGTGGTTGAAATACAATTACTGTAGAGTTAAATGCCCTGTAAAAGTTTCATGTCATTGGCTTCAGTGGTTCCTGAAATGCAGGGAAGCCAAGTCACTAAATTTAAGATTGTGGGGATAGGGCGTTCCAACTCCTCTTAAGCTCAGAAACTGAATTTTGAGAATAACATCTCAGATTTTTGCTGAACCAGAAATTAGTGATCATTTAATCTACATAACGTTAGTGACGATCATTGTCAGTAGGGAGTTTATATTAGTTGATTAGTTATAGTTTCATGTTCCATTGATCGTTTGTAGAACGAATCATAATGATGTTTATAGAAATCTTTCTAGATTCACCTTAAGAAAGGTAGGAAGTTATTTCTGCTCCGTAAATACGTCTAGAAACAGAAATCAGAACACCTGAGCAGTCAGCAACCAACATGTATGCCTGATATAGAAATTGTTGCTTATAAACGGATAAAAATCGGATGTGCTGTAGAATAAGCTTTAAATACGTTTCGTCGTAGCCTTTTTAAAGGAAACTCTGGACAAATTCGGAGTTAGCGTAATGATAACCATGCTGGAAGGATAAACAGATTGGAAAGTAAAAGGAATTACTTATATTGAAATAACTGGCTACATAATAAGAAACGAATAAAAATTCCTCACCAGACGAAGGGCATTCTGGCCTAATGATATACCGATCACGATGTATCATAGGAGATTTCGAAGGAACTTCCTCCTGTCTTGAGACCGGTGAACCACATGTGGCTGGAGGATCGAGGCGTTCAAAGGGATTCTTAAAATCCCAGTTCATTCTCGTTTCCGGGTAGTCCCGTTGAAGAGATGCGTATAACTATTGGCTGTAAGGATACAAGTGTCTTTAGGACTCAGTATACTGTCATATTTCAGTCACACACAATTTTTCGCAATAGTTTCAGTATAACGGTAGGCAACGCGTAAGCGTCTGTCTGCTAACAGAAGTTATAATGGGGGTACAGCACGCCTTCAAGTCAGCATATGCCATCTAGTGGCAGTAGTAAAACACCATCGTAGTACTGGTAGCAGCGCCTTAAGCAGGCACTGAAGAATGATGGTGCCAAGCGAGTAACTGTCAGTGAAAACTGGTATGAATACTTGTGAATCACACTGTTCAAATAATTGTTTGTGCATTGCTTTATATATTCCGCAAGTTTGATCATGTTATCTATAATATTGAAGGGCTATGTAAATTTTAAAGTTCATGGTCATGGTTTTAGTATTAAGACAAATCATTAAGTGCATTCCCGCTGATGTATTTGGGCTGCAAAGTTATCGTTGTTTCCCATATCATGAGAAGGTCTTGAAGAAGTCTCTGTACTGATTCTTGTGCAGTCATTTGAACGAGGAACACGTCTGGTAGTGTGTCGGGATATTCTGAACTTACTAGCAACAGTAGCTTTGGATGGACGAGGTGTAATTGGTACTCGTATTTCTGGGGTGCAATTAAGCACCAGTAATCCCCGGGAAAAGAGGTAAGCATAATGAACTGATATTTCTAAGCTAGAGTGTGTTGGGTAACCTCTTGCACTACGCTACATCAAGATACGTTACGTTGTACTGGCTGAGAAATACTACGTAACGACGTTACTTCAAGCCAGAAATGTAATTTGTTAAATCTTCGTTTTGTGGCATTTCGGCGCTAGAGGCTTGAAGATAGCTCACCAACGGTGCAATAGATGAACACATGTTTCTTATTTGTGGAATCAGTGTAATTTGGAGTTCATGTAAGGAAGTTTTGATTTTCTGTAAAAGCCATGATCTAACTGCTGTATAAAAGTTAAGTAATATACGTGTGACTATTTTTTAAACCCAAAGTTTCCTTCAGGTGCGTTTATTTACGTACTTAGAAGTGTCCTTTTTCCTGCCAAACATATGTAAAAAATCTCATAACGTTCAGTGATTGAGACCAGTATATTGGTGGTACCATATGCTTACCTATTTTATACACCCTTCCCGCTATTGCACAATTTTCCAAAGCATTTTCTTGGATATCTCCCCAAGATATTTGAAATTTTGTGCCCTCTCTATTTGGGCCAATATCCGTTTTCAGAAATTTTGGAGCATTCATCAAGTTTCTTGAAACTTATGTTTTCTCTGCATAAATCCATAAGCCAGTTCTGCTTGCTATTTCTTCCATGAGAATTAATTGTGATACAGTATATGACGCATTTTCGGAAAGTATAGCAAAATCATTTGCAAATGCAAGACAGTTGATGTCGATCATTTTCCTTCCTCTTCTTAATCTTATCAGTGAAATGTTTAGATCATTAAGTTTTTCGTTCCAAATTGTTTTATTATTCATTTTATATTTTGAGAGGTGCTAGCATGAACAAAAACAAAAAAATCCATAAAAAATTGGCACTAAAATGCATACCTCAATAACTATAAGCACGTATTCGTCTTCGAAGCTGTGAAATAAGTCTCTTGTATTAAATCAGTACGCTCAGCTGTTTAGGTATGCAGTTTAAAGCCCATATTTACTACAATTTTTTCGTGTTCTGGTCCGTACTACCATCTCTGAAACTATGGAAACACAGAAATGTGGAAACACTACCTCCTCTCAAAATATGGAAAGAAAGGAGCTTGCAGGAGAAGTTTTGTTTTTCACAACACTAGAGGCAAACAAATAGTCGTAACTCTTTTAGGTATACGTGTTAAACACCATGTGTACCAGATATTTGTTCTTGTTTTGGGCCATACAACCACGTCTCAGAATATAGAATAGTCTTTTAACATTCTGCAGTATGCTCCGTTCGGGTATCTCCAAAGCTACTGTTACGTCTTAAGATTTCTTTCTGTGACAGTGTTTATGATCTGTATACTAGAGAGCGATGAGCAATGGAGTTGCTCATCACCTAATGCATCCGATTGTGCGCCCAAATGAAACGAGTCAGATTGCCGATTACAGTCATTTGCAGTAACTATGTATTCCTTATTAGGATAAATTCGGGTGGGACATCGCGCGGCCTATACCTCAGACCTGTTGTAGAATTACTGGGCGAGTTGGCGTAGTGTAAAGCACACTCGGCTCGCATTCGGGTAGACGACGTATCGGATCCATTTCCACCAAGCATATTTATGTTTTCTGTTATCTTCCTAGACAGTTCTAGGCAAATGTCCGCACGGTTTCTTTGAAAGGACATGGACGACTCTGTTTCCCCACCTTAAAAACAATCAGAGCTTTTGATCCGTCTCCTCGTTGTACACGGGTCTTTGAACCCTTCTATTTCCTATGTACAGTTTCGGAACATATTACATTTTGGAGTAAAACCGAAACTTTTGACCTTGAGCAATCAACGTGCATACTGAAAACTACGATCCTGTGCAATCAAGCTCTCTCTCTCTCTTCACGATTTTCAGAAGACAGTAGATACAGGCGGCTAGGTTGGTGCCGTGACCCCTCGTCTAACGATGCCGGGGCCCCTTCGTCTAACGAGCAAAGTATGAGAGTACGGATTATCAGACCAGTTCCTTACCTTGTACAGAAAGAAATCTTCAGACGTAACAGTAGCTTTGGAGATACCCGAACGGAGCATACTGCAGAATGTTAAAAGACTATTCTATATTCTGAGACGTGGTTGTATGGCCCAAAACAAGAACAAATATCTGGTACACATGGTGTTTAACACGTATACCTAAAAGAGCTACGACTATTTGTTTGCCTCTAGTGTTGTGAAAAACACATCTTCTCCTGCAAGCTCCTTTCTTTCCATATTTTGAGAGGAGGTAGTGTTTCCACATTTCTGTGTTTCCATAGTTTCAGAGATGGTAGTACGGACCAGAACACGAAAAAATTGTAGTAAATATGGGCTTTAAACTGCATACCTAAACAGCTGAGCGTACTGATTTAATACAAGAGACTTATTTCACAGCTTCGAAGACGAATACGTGCTTATAGTTATTGAGGTATGCATTTTAGTGCCAATTTTTTATGGATTTTTTTGTTTTTGTTCGTGCTAGCACCTCTCAAAAATATCTATCACATTTTTTAACATGCTATATTCACAACATACAGCACATAAACTGCGGAGTTGTTACTGTACAATGGTCAGACAGGTTTTTTGCAGATTATGCTGTTAAATGTTCATGAAGTAAGGTAATCTATTACGTTTGTCCCGCAATGTCACATGGACAAAGGTGTTGATACGACATTGACACTGCCGAACAAGAGAAAAGCCTTTTCATCCCATAATCTTTGACATACTACACACAAAAATGCGGCACTTATGATTATCAGACACTACACAGAAGAGGTTCGAAAGCTACTAGATATACAGAAAGCAACCCGCCTGTGGGAACGGACAGTGTTCCAGTGTACGTACACTTTCAGAAGCGCCTCAGTTGTCAGTCCTGAGCCCACTACTGTTTGCCTTGTATATCAATGATGTCTCGTTGATACTGTTCTCCTGCAAATATCATTTCGATGCAGAGGGTCACCTTCTTTACTTAAATGACAGGCCTAATGAAATAAATCAAGGCGAGCAAATGAAAAGCGAGGAAAATGGTAATCAAGATTGTTGTCAACAGGAAAGATATAGGCGACATGCTGAATTTAGACGTACCTGCATACCCTGCGAAGAAAATTTCTACCATGGGCCAACAAAAACTGCTGTCAATGGTGAAGAATTGAGAAAGTGATAAATACAGTTGTGGCCTACTAACTGCTAAAGTGTGTAAAAATCAAAGATACTGCGTTAGTGATGAATATTTCACTTCCAAAAAAAAATTAATATCTACATTTATGAAACAAATTTCAGAATGTGGTAAGTCTTGACCGGACTATAACGGAAAAATGAATTCTCAGCTAATTTTGGTGAAATATAAACATCAATCCTTACTTTTGCAGCCACGTATTACTACGCATGAGACGCAGGATTACCACTTGACGCCATAAGAAATGCAACATCGAAGACAAGTTTGGATGTAAACAAACACCCCTTTAAACGGAAAAAGTCAAGATTCTTTCGAAATCATTTTTATCATTAGTTCTGAGAGTCAGACAGGATTAGCCTGATCAGTTGCTTTTGTAGGTATAAACGTATTTCAATTGTATGTTAATCCTTAGTAGTAATTTGCAATTTATACGTATAGTATCCTTAATTATTGAATTTCTGTAAGAAAACTAAGATTAGCCCACTAAAGGCAGCACTAGTTCATTTTTAAAAAGAATTTTTAAAGTAATCGTGGCTGAAGTGTGGGAAGATTTGTTCATATGAAACTTTGCGTTAAATGTGCGCTTATGGGGTCGCTGGATTTTCATTGAGAGCTGCTGTAGGCGATTCGTTGTCAATGGTCGTAGCCAGACGCGTGATAATATACGGTAGACAATGATGGCTATAGAGGAATGTTCGATACGAGTCGTCGACTTTGACCACTGACAGACCTTGTCAAACGGGCCAAGGTATAGATCACTTTCTAATGACAACCAGCCTTTCCTAGAATCACATTCGTTGGATTCGTGAACTCACAGCCGAACTGTTACTTTACATCTGAACCAATATCTCGGGCTAACGTACAAAGCAGTATGTCTCCACAACCAGATTTATTTTATTTTATTTAATTTTTTGCTTTCCAATTCATTATCTTCGCCAACTTTAGCAAAACTGTGAACATGTGCACCACATACGTATACTATATGTACGTAAAAGGAGACGTGATAGCACATATTAACTTTACAAAATGGTTCAAATGGCTCTGAGCACTATGGGACTTAACATCTATGGTCATCAGTCCCCTAGAACTTAGAACTACTTAAACCTAACTAACCTAAGGACTTCACACAACACCCAGTCATCACGAGGCAGAGAAAATCCCTGACCCCGCCGGGAATCGAACCCGTATTAACCTTACACCTTTCGCCAAAGCTGACGACTCGTATCGAAAATTCCTCTTGACCAACCAATGGTAACAGCTCAGTCCTATAATTTTGGGTTACCGCAATAACAAATATTTAGCTTTTTTTCCGAATATGTCGCGAGTTCCGAGGTTTTGGTTACGCTGATACTTAACAGCTTACATTGAATTTGCGTGTCCCAAATATTTGGCTTTTTTTTCTAAATAAGTCCCGACGTTTGAGGTTGTCGTTAGGTAAGAAACCTAATACCACTGTTTAAATTTCTGCGGTTGAAACGACTGGTCTCTCGCACCACAAACATGCAGTTCTCCATTCCGAATATCTCACCATATCCGAGGGTGTGGTTAGGCAGGGCACTAATTCCTGCGAGTGAAACTAAATATCAGCTGATTAAATTGCCCCGAGCGGTTGTAGGCGCTTCATTCTGGAACCGCGCGACCGCTACGATCGCAGGTTTGAATCCTGCCTCGGGAATGCATGTGTGTGATGTCCTTAGGTTAGTTAGGTTTAGGTTGTTCTAAGTTCTAGGGGACTGATGACCTCAGATGTTAAGTCCCATACTGCTCAGAGCCATTTTCTATTTTATTTAATTGCTTCGAGTGTAACAAAATATCTGATAACTTCCTTGGCGAAGAAAAGGCTACCACGAATGAGAATATCATTGGTTACCTACATCTGTCTCATCACTGCTCGCCGCGCGGGGTAGCCGTTCGGTCGAGGAGGCGACTTGTCGCGGTCCAGGCGGCTCCCCCCCCCCCCACCCCCCCCACCCCCCGTCGGAGGTTCGCGTCCTCCCGCGGGCGTGGGTCTGTGTGTTGTCCGTAGTATAAGATACTTTGTCATTAAGTAGTGCGTAAGCTTAGGGACCGATGACCTTATCAGTTTGGTTCCATAACGCCTTACGAAAAAATTCCAAATTTCATCATTGCTCGTGTTGACTTCCAACATTCACCGCGATAACAGCATCAGCATACAATGGAAAACTGACGACAACGTTGTGCACTTTTGCCGAAAATGAAGATGAATTCTTTGTCTGTGGGAAAAAGTGCAGCAGGTTTCAGTAAAGTCAGAATCGTGTGCGGGACTGAAACTAATTCGAAAACCTACCTCTCTTGTAATTTGTGAAAACTCGGTATGCGTCACAGCCTGACAATATTTCAGCGTTCTAATGTAGCCCGTTCGAGAAGAGCAGTTCCGCAACCTTCGCACTGGGCCTGACGCAGCTGCTCCTCTTTCCTTACATCGACCACTCACGAATGCCATTCTGTGTACGTTTCTATGGAAATGCCGGAGTGTTTCCACTGTTCTCGACGATTAGGCACAGATTTGATAAAAAGCAGTACTCGCAACACTGATGTAACTAATAGAATTATTTAATGACAGACGTTCACCGTATTACATGCCTTCGGTATAACCGCCCCGCATTTCTTTCATCTTCCCCCACACAGATGGAAAGCGTCGTACAGTATAAGCATGTCCATCTCTGACGAAGTTTTGCAAGGACTACCCTATGTCAAGGATGAAGGCTTCTCTTGTATTGTACCCCGTGGCAGTGAGCGATTCCTTGATTCTGGCGAACAGGTCAAAATCGCACGTAATCATAACGGGTGAATACGATGGATGTCCAAGTATCTTCCACCTCGAAGTATACGGGAAATCCTGCTCAGAATTCACCTCGTCCTATCGTGCATTGTCATGATGAAAGATGGAATGCAATACCAGAAGGTGTACTCACTTTCTTCTCAGTGCGGAACGAAGTTATATCGGAAGGAACGGCACTAGTAGCCTATAGTGACTGTATGCCCCTGCGGTACAACGTGATGCAGGGTTAGCCCAGAAGTATTGTAAGCAAACACAACCATCAGTTTGGTGCCAGCTGGTTAACGGCGCACGTTGTGAGGTCGAGGAGAACCAGGGCGTTTCCCTAATCCTGCCTGTAGTAGCGTTTGAGCAATTTCTCTGCTAGTGCATGAGGATGCCGCTGTTTCGCCTGCGTCATTGCATGCGGTACCCAACGAGCTGCAGTTTTGCCGAACTCAGGAACTTCGGACGAAATGTGGAGCTTTGTTACGTGCCTAGCTCTGCAGCTAGCTCACGCGCTGTCCATCAACTGTGTTACGGTCCGTGGGAAAGTCCCGTACGAGGCCGATCTTGAAAGACATCCCACTCGTAAACACGTTCACCCATCTCGCTACCGTACGACGTGGCAATGCTGGATCACCACAAGCCAGAGGCCCCACGTAGTACCTGAAAACGATTTTGAGCTCCAACCAAGTGACAATTCAATTTTGTTCCACGCCCGTTGTTTGCGTTTCCCAAGCGTACTGTTAGTCTACTTAAGTTGGCCTCCCGCAATTTGACACTACATGCTATAACTGACTTAATCACAGCTGCCAGCGCTCTGTGCACTATTTCAACAGACCTTCTGCTATCAGCTACAGACAGCGCACATGGCATCTGACGCTCATCTTTCATGCTATGGCAGTATTACCAGAACTTTTTATCCAGCCTTCGTTGTTTTCCATTTGACATCAAAGCGAATCTTGTACATTTCACGGATGAGAGGTGACAACTTTACTGCCAGCTATTTTCTGTGGACATGTGGACTAAAGACCTTCTCCACAGACCGCGAAACCAACAGAGGGTCTAAATGGGTAATCCAGATAATGTCAATCGGAAGACAATATTCCGAAGTAATCAGAAAATTTGTAAGCACGGAGTTCATCAGGTAAAGGTATACAGTACTGTTTTCTGGAAACTGAAAAAGAGGCTTCGACCAGCACTGTGTTACGGATAGTTAGAACAGGAAAGAAATTGTTTTCAAATTTTCTAATTTTTATCTAATTATAAAATTTGCAATATTTTATTTTTTAAATGTAATCTACACCGGTAGAAAATGTAAACATTTTTTCGTCCATTACTTCAAGATCTAATAAAATTGGTAATTTTTTTATAAAGAAGGCTATAGGTCCCTTGTTATAAAGGTTAAATTTCGTGTTTGTATTGGTAGTGTGGTGTCACCGCCAGACACCACACTTGCTAGGTGGTAGCTTAAATTGGCTGCGGTCCATTAGTACATATCGGACCCGCGTGTCGCCACTGTCAGGATCGCAGACCGAGCGCCACCACAAGGCAGGTCTCGAGTGACGTACTAGCACTCGCCCCAGTTGTACGACGACGTTGCTAGCGACTACACTGACGAAGCCTTTCCCTCATTTGCCGAGAGACAGTTAGAATAGCCTTCAGCTAAGTTAATGGCTACGACCTAGCAAGGCGCCATTAACCATTTGTAACGTTGCATGTACCTCAAGATAGAGTCTCACTTGTATCATCCAGAATGCTGTATACCAAAGGACAATATAAAAGTTAAGTGTTCTAGTAGCTACGTTCTTTTCTTTATCACATTCATTACGAATCCTGTTCCAGACTTAACGCCAGACGGCGTGAGTTGACGCGTGCCCTTTCGGCTACTGCACTGTGGACTGGCTGCCGTAACAGTCCACAACAGGTAGCACTGCCAAAAACAGTATCGTATTATTTCATAGCCTAACATACGTTGTATGTTGAAGTGCTAAAGTTTTTCTGAGGAAAATAGACTAATAGATTGGTAAATGTCTCAAAGAGTAATGTACGACGCCAAAACGAAGTGTTTTTAAGAAACATGGGTTTCATGGTACTAGATTTTCGAATAAAGGGAAAATTGTGCTCCACATGTGGCGTATGAAGTTACAGACATTGAAATATAGGCAAACTCGTCAGTATATAAAGAAACACCCATTAGTGCTTAGAAGATTAAAATAGAACACTGTGATATACCATTTTCTCAAAACGAAAGTGATGTAAATGGTAGGTTAGGTTATATTCTGATAGATTAACACAACC
Source organism: Schistocerca nitens (assembly GCF_023898315.1). Lineage (NCBI taxonomy): Eukaryota > Metazoa > Arthropoda > Insecta > Orthoptera > Acrididae > Schistocerca > Schistocerca nitens. Next base: position 236,206,520 of record NC_064622.1, read on the forward strand.
TAACAAGGGTGTTAGGTGAATGTGTCTGTTGTAAAACACGTGGAGGTCCAGTTAGTTTACATGAAGTCACTGAGGTATCAAATGGACTAGCCAGGAAACTTTCCATTAACTGTGCCAGTTGTGAATATACCCATTCATTTTGTAATTCTTTAAATTGTAAAGATAATTATTTTCAAGTAAATGTTAGGTGGTTTTATGGATTGAGACTTATTGGCAAAGGACACTCTGAAGCAGAAACAATGTGTGCCGTGATGAATATGCCACGGCCACCTTGTAAAACTACAAGTATGCAGGATTTATTAGAACTACTGTGGGATGTGTTGCAGGTGAGTCAATGAACGGTGTTGCAAAGGAAGCTGTTGAAATAAATGATGGTGTGACTGACATGCCAGTAGCTTTTGATGGCACTTGGCTGAAGTCGAGCTACAGTTCTAAGATTATGCTGCTAGTAACCAGTGTGTATACTGGAAAAGATTTCCAGATTTTAACCAAACATTGTTATAAGTGGTAAACATGGGATGAAGAAGGGCAAATCTGTGACAGAAACTGTGAAGGAAGAAGTGGTTGTTTGGAGGTCTTTGCAGCTTTTGAAATATTTATTCGATCTGTGAACGAAAGGGGAGTATCTTACACTAAGTTCTTAGGTAGTGTAGCAGCCGCTCAGCCTTATAGTGAGAAGATTAACATGAAACTGGAATGTGTTAGTCATGTCCAGAAGAGGATGGGCACCAAGTTGGGGAAGTTGAAACAGTTTTAGACCCAAGAAACTTTCTGATGGTAAAACCATGAGAGACAGGTTGACAGACAAAATGATTAATGAACTACAGCAGTATTATAGGATGGCCATTAGAAATAATGAGGATTTGTGGAAAATGAAGCAGTCAGTATGGGCTACCTTCTTCCACAGACTGTCAACTGATGGAAACCCAGTACACCACCATTGCCGTCCTGGACCTTATTCATGGTGCAATTACCACAATGCCCAGTACTCAACCAGTTCATACAGCCATAAACATTCCATCCCAGCAGCGGTCATGGATACCAGAAAAACTATATACAGAGACCTGGCAAATCCTGACTTACTGAAGAAGTTTCTGCATGTTTAGACTCAAATTCCCAATGAGACGATCAATAATGTTATGTGGCCTCGCAAACCAAAACCGTTTTTGTTCGAATGAAGACACTAAAGTGAGAGGTCAGTGATGCAGTTATTCCTTTTAATGATGGCAAAATTATTAGGGTGAAAGTGCTACAGCATATGGGAATTAATCCTGGAGTAAACTGCATCAGGGAATTTGAACGGATCGACAAGGTTCGCATTGATAAAGCAAAGTATGCAACACAATTGGCCACTAAGGAGTCCAGAAAAAGAAAAGAAACAACTTGGAAACATATGAAGAGATTGATATACAGTATGGTGCATGGTGCTTCTGAGTGACTAAAAGTAAAAAAAAATTAAGCATATATCAAGTGAGTTACATTTAATTGAAACTTTAGAAGCTGCTCCTGAAAATTTACATTTTTTGTTGCATTTTTGCCTAAATCTCAGAAACCACTTCGAGTGGAGTATTAAAATTTTCAGGGAGTAATAACATACAAATCCTGAGTCTACTGAACTAAAATGAGACCTTAATGTTATGTGTAATTAAACGTATTCAGGGTAACGTAGAAAAAAAGTACACAAAATCTTAACCGTGTAATTAAAAATTCTATTTCGGAAAGCAGTGGCTGAAATGCAATTATTGTTGTTCAGTAAACTCAGAACATACAGTTTAATGTCCTGTAAAAAGTTTAACGCCAGTGGCTACAGTGGTTCCTGAAACACAGGGAAGCGAGGTCACTAAATTTAACATTTTCGGGATAGGTCGTTCCAACTCCCCTTAATTACGTCTTCTCGATCCCGTTAACAGAAAGGAGACGGATTGTTTCGCAAGCCTGATAGTTGGGGAAAACAGGTCGGCTCCTCTACGAGTCTATACTGGACTGGAGTCCTAGTCAATATGAGCCAACGTAATACATACACTCCTGGAAATTGAAATAAGAACACCGTGAATTCATTGTCCCAGGAAGGGGAAACTTTATTGACACATTCCTGGGGTCAGATACATCACATGATCACACTGACAGAACCGCAGGCACATAGACACAGGCAACAGAGCATGCACAATGTCGGCACTAGTACAGTGTATATCCACCTTTCGCAGCAATGCAGGCTGCTATTCTCCCATGGAGACGATCGTAGAGATGCTGGATGTAGTCCTGTGGAACGGCTTGCCATGCCATTTCCACCTGGCGCCTCAGTTGGACCAGCGTTCGTGCTGGACGTGCAGACCGCGTGAGACGACGCTTCATCCAGTCCCAAACATGCTCAATGGGGGACAGATCCGGAGATCTTGCTGGCCAGGGTAGTTGACTTACACCTTCTAGAGCACGTTGGGTGGCACGGGATACATGCGGACGTGCATTGTCCTGTTGGAACAGCAAGTTCCCTTGCCGGTCTAGGAATGGTAGAACGATGGGTTCGATGACGGTTTGGATGTACCGTGCACTATTCAGTGTCCCCTCGACGATCACCAGTGGTGTACGGCCAGTGTAGGAGATCGCTCCCCACACCATGATGCCGGGTGTTGGCCCTGTGTGCCTCGGTCGTATGCAGTCCTGATTGTGGCGCTCACCTGCACGGCGCCAAACACGCATACGACCATCATTGGCACCAAGGCAGAAGCGACTCTCATCGCTGAAGACGACACGTCTCCATTCGTCCCTCCATTCACGCCTGTCGCGACACCACTGGAGGCGGGCTGCACGATGTTGGGGCGTGAGCGGAAGACGGCCTAACGGTGTGCGGGACCGTAGCCCAGCTTCATGGAGACGGTTGCGAATGGTCCTCGCCGATACCCCAGGAGCAACAGTGTCCCTAATTTGCTGGGAAGTGGAGGTGCGGTCCCCTACGGCACTGCGTAGGATCCTACGGTCTTGGCGTGCATCCGTGCGTCGCTGCGGTCCGGTCCCAGGTCGACGGGCACGTGCACCTTCCGCCGACCACTGGCGACAACATCGATGTACTGTGGAGACCTCACGCCCCACGTGGTGAGCAATTCGGCGGTACGTCCACCCGGCCTCCCGCATGCCCACTATACGCCCTCGCTCAAAGTCCGTCAACTGCACATACGGTTCACGTCCACGCTGTCGCGGCATGCTACCAGTGTTAAAGACTGCGATGGAGCTCCGTATGCCACGGCAAACTGGCTGACACTGACGGCGGCGGTGCACAAATGCTGCGCAGCTAGCGCCATTCGACGGCCAACACCGCGGTTCCTGGTGTGTCCGCTGTGCCGTGCGTGTGATCATTGCTTGTACAGCCCTCTCGCAGTGTCCGGAGCAAGTATGGTGGGTCTTACACACCGGTGTCAATGTGTTCTTTTTTCCATTTCCAGGAGTGTATATACTCCACTATCGTACAGGAAATTGACGTATGTATGATACGTCAGTAGTCCTGCTTCCCGTTTTAGTCGTCGTGTGTGTAAGTAAGAACACACTGTTAAACTACTAAAATTTACTGTCGAAATATTAGACAGGTTCTCAGCTATTGTCAGTATCTTCCGTACCTTTTCCGTCGTTTCGTCGTGTCCAGTTTGAAGATAACTTTAACAGAGTCGCTGGTACTGCCTCAGATCTGTACACCAGCATTAACCGAACCTTTCAGCAGTATAAGAAGAAACTGGAAGCATTTAAAATGTGCTAAGGAAGACTTTTTAAAATTAAGTGCACAGACAGTTTAAGAAACGAATAGTTGAAGACTGAGATCTGCGAAGGACATCATGAGAACATCTGGGTTAATATAACATCTGCTGATGCATCCTGTAATACTTGACATGTCGCTGGAAGAAACAGTGGAGTGAAAAACTACTATCATCAGACCGAGACTTGAAACCGCAAAAGAGATCAGAGGATGTTCGGTGCACTATCGAAAAGTTTAGCACAAGATTGGAAATGATGGTAGACAGCACCAACCAATAGGTGGCTGGATAACTCACAAATATATGTGACACATCTCTAGTTTATGCTTGCCTTCTGTGGAGCAACTTTTCAGTATACTTGTGTTTCCCCGTGCACTGGATAATGCCAGTAAATCAGGAAGTGTGCTATAGGCAAATGTCATAGCCGTTTATGAAGATATTAATAAATACAATATATTGAGCGCTATTTCTGCTTATTTGCATTGTAATTAACAAAAAATTTAGAAAAAAATAGTTGCCGCTTAGTGACAGCACCCCAAGACACCTGCACTACTCTCTTATACTCTTTCCGCTGCAACAACCACTGCCTATAAACTAGGCTAAAATAAATGCCTCACGCCTCGTCCGATCTGCGTTCAAAATGTTAATTTTTCTACATTATTAGCCATGTAGATCTCAAATTTTCGTCAGTTTAACTTTTGGCCAAGCCCACCATCTACCATGTAAATGAGTTCCATGGCGAAGATTAGGTGCTTTCCCCTTATCAGACCACTAACGGTACTTCGTACAAATTCACGATGCCCTTATTTGTGTGCGGAGCTGCCAATGAGTACGAATATTGTCAGGCTGCATTCATCACATGGCGTTAGCATATGACGAGATGCTATGGTGGTACATAAACAGCAGGCGCTACAATTATGACGTATCAAAGGCCGATAGCTCAGATTAATCTCAGAATATCCTCGAGGTCTGTGAGGAGTTATTTTCATCACGATACCGCAACCCGCTGTTGGCTCTGTTGTCGTGATCTACGTATGTACAGAGAGCGTTTGAATGTCGCCCTGGCCTGCACGTTTTCCAGATCTCTTTTCCACTGGAAAAGTCTTGTACGAGAAAAAGACACGGCCGACAGCCATTACGACTGTGACATTGAATAGAAGCAGCACGGTGTCACCACCTCTTTACAGAGCTACTACGTACAGATAATCGCTTTCGGCTGCCTTTACTACTGACTCGCCTGGTAGAGATACCTAAATAATTGGATCGCCCCCATCACTATTAACTGTTGATTCCGTGAGACATGATAATTCACTTACTGTGTCACAAAAGGCTCTGGCGATTGGTGATTTCTCGAAGATCCAACATCCGTTCGAAGGATCGCCGAACTATTGGGTACTGTCGCTGGAATTTGCACAGCAATTAATAGGGCCGGCCGCTGTAGAAGAGCGGTTATAGGCGCTTCAGTCCGGAACTGCGCTGTTACTACAGTCACAGGTTCGAATCGTGCCTCGGGCATGGATGTGTGTGATGTCCTTAGGTTAGTTAGGTTTAATTAGTTCTAAGTTCTAGGCGACTGATGACCTTAGAAATTAAGTAGCATAGTGCTCAGAGCCATTTGAACCATTTTTGAACTTCCACCACCCACTTCTTCTGTAATATTTCTGTCGCGTTACACACTCGTCGTCAGCAACCCAAACCAACTAACACCGTTCCCTTCCACCTCCCATGCTCCTATAACAAATCTTGGTCTCTTTACTCTTTCGACTGGTTGTGTCAACAACATCCATAGATACGTACTCACATTGGTCATTCGGCTCCCTTCTACCCCGCCGCCGTGCTTATTCCTCCCAGGTGAAATTTCCGGTATATCTGTGGTCTGGAAACCATAACTATCACATTTAACAGGAAAATAACATTTTGATGATGCTGACTCATATCTATTCGGTGTTCGACAATAGATTCGGAGTTCCCGGAGTCACAGGCGTTAAAATACGCTTCGTAACAAACATAGCCGAGGACAGGTGTTCCCAGGCCAATGGTCCCCAAGTGTTAGGTAAGCCTACCTCTCGGCTTCTCGGACACACGACAGTGTACGCACTGTTCCCACTCTTTCGCCAGAGACCATTATCCAGGGAATCATTCTACTTGCGGCCAAGGTAGGACGTTTCCCACATTCCCCCTTCACCCAAAATGAACGGTAGGGGGCTTACCGATATCTTCATATTGAAACTCACTAAATGAGTCGTTACAACTGAATTTCATGCCCATGAGTGTCATTGATACCCAGTTCCTAGATGGGTATAACCACTATTGCTGGGACGGCACTCAACTCTGAGTGATTTTTGCACCATGCATACACACAAATCGTCTAAAAATTTAATCATATATTCTTACTAGTGTACTGTATACGAACAATAAGTAAAAGTTAGTTCAAATGCTCAAATGTGTGTGAAATCTTATGGGACTTAACTGCTAAGGTCATCAGTCCCTAAGCTTACACACTACTTAACCTAAATTATCCTAAGGACAAACACACACACACATGCACGAGGGAAGACTCGAACCTCCGCCGGGATCAGCCGCACAGTCCATGACTACAGCGCCGCGGACCACTCGGCTAATCCCGTGCGGCAAAAGTTAGTTATTTTCTGTTCCTGGGGTTTCCGTTTTAATCGTCAGATGTTTAGTGGTTACTAATGGTCTGATCCTAGAGCGAGAGGGTTTTACTGTATTTCTAATGATATGTTACGTCTTGTTCATTAGGTGAATGCTTTTTGTGTGTTGGGGAGAAACTGAAGCTGCAGTCGGTCTTCGATGGCGAAGTAGGTGTACTGAACTTCTGAGATTTGCACTGCTACCGGTCTTTTGAAACTTCGTAAATGCTAACGTGTTGGGAAATATGTTCCGGAAATACCTTTTGTGATAACTAATCTGCCATGGCAGGCCAGTGGATCGAGAAACTGACTCGCAAAGGTGTCGTCAGTGACACCAGCTATACAATGGGTCGACCACTATGCAGTCGGATTTTGATTATAATTGAGTGGTTTATCAACAAATAAATAGTGATCTTTGTTAGGGTATTTAATGCAAGTCCCTTTTTTGTGGGACTCTGCTTAAGTGACATTTACATCGCGAAATTTCTTGAAGTCAGTTAGGGCCTTGGGTAGACCGACAATACTCCCCTATCTGTCAGAAGGCATGAAAAGGAGAGGCGATTGAAAATCTGTGCTGGCAAATAAATTTTCAATACAGGAATTTAGTTACAGTATTAATTTTCTCGGCAAGTTGCACACGTAATAAACGAAGCAATGTTTGTTTAACGTTTACATTCATAAAAGGATCGCTCGTCGCACAGTTTTCCAGCAAACCACGGTAAGTCTGCTCAGAGGTGAAACTGAAACTAGGGGAATAAGAAGTGCTGCACGCTTTAATTACGTTCTTCGAAATTTATTTCCGGAATCCACGTGTACGCTGTAAACACAATCATTTCTTGGAAATTTGTTTTCTATCTAAAATTTTCTTTAGCCTCTCCTTTTCGTGCCTTTAAGAAAACATTAATATGGCGGTCGTCCAATAAGTAACCTTCGCTATTTTATTTCTCTGCAAAATAGACTGTGCCCATCACATGCGAAGACAGGTACGATCGGGAAGTGCCCCAGAAAAGGCAAGGGTCACACATTGGGCAGGGAAAGTCATGGAAACCGTCTTCTGGGACTGTCAGGAGGTGTTACTCTTTCATCACTTGCCTCGCAGATACCGTAATATCTTGAGGATCTGCGAGCTGCTATCGAAAGATAATGTCCCAGACTTTTGTCTCGCAATGTTCTCTGTCTTCCTAACAATGATCTACCTCACGTAGCTCGAACGACCCAAGTGGACATCGGAATATTCAACTGAAAATGTTCCTGCATCCTCCGCATTCACGAAATCCTACCGCAAGCGATTTCATATGTTCCCCCAACTCAAACATCACCTTCGACCTAATCCCTTCAGCACCGGTGATGAAATCGCATCAATAGTGATCAACCGATTAGGACCACTGGACCCGGCCTAATAGAACACAAGTTTGGGAAAACTCGTCAAATTATCCAATAAGCGTGGGAAAATATATCAAATATGTGTGTAATGCTTTCTTATAACATAGGGAAAATTACGTTGCTGATGCTCCCTCACAAATACAATACATTGAGCAAAATTTCAGTTTATTTTCAGTGTTTGTAACATAATTACTGATAGTAAGTTTCTGCACAGGGCGTCGACCCATGGACCACGCATTAGCGTAATGTACTCGTGCATTTTACGGTGAGCCCGACGCTACTAATGAACTACGTTAATGACTCAAGCCTCGCACGGCCCGTACTAAAGGTGCTATTTTTTTTTATCGCTTCTGTTCAAGCCCTACACAAACCATAAATTTGAACAAAATCATTGTCGTCGTAAACCAACGCACCTTGAAGCATACTTAGTCTGGTTACGCTCAGATCAGACATGAAGCGGGGTCTTAGGTCATACTTTTTTGGGTCACAAGTGGCTGCCTTCAGGAGCGATACGGCGTCGTGGTCAGGTTGAGATATTTCCCGTCTCTATGGTTGAAGACAGTACAGAATGACATGAATGTTAGGCTAAGGAGGTAGGTATGGTGATAAGGAAAGTTGGTATAGTAGTCTGCTTTTTTTTGCTTCATTAAGTAACGCACACTAATTTAGAATTTGAGTAAATGTAAAACACATGTGAGGCTTACTATGTTATGTATTCAGTTACCAGAACTAATGACCAAATCGGTCCAAAACTTTGTTAAGATTCGGGTATGCACAGTAACAGGCAGCGAAGAGACAGAGCATCCAGTACTAGAATTTAAAAGAGCTTTGGAAGACTTGACGTCACATAAGACAGAAGGGAGAAATACCATCCTACCGGAATTTCTAAAGTTATTGTGGGGGCTGGCAACACGACGACTATTCAAGTTAGTATGGGAAATACTACCAGACTTCCAGAAAAACATCATCCACATATTTCAAAAGAGAGAAAAATCCGAAGAGTGCGAAAATTATCGCACAATCAGTTAATACATCCGAGTTGCTGAAAATAGTAATGTACAAAAGAATGGAAAAGAAAATTGAGGCAGTTTTGACGTTGCGGCTGATAATGGAAGCTAGACTGATGAAGAAACAAGACAAGTTAATAGGATGTATATAGCTGGAAAAACCGTTCGACAAAATAAAGTGGTGTAAGATGTTCGACATTCTAAGAAAAGTAGGGGTTGTCTATAAGGCATGGTATGAAATATGTACAAGAAGCAGGAGGGAATAATAAGACTGGAAAATCAAGGAAGCAGTGATCGGACTGAAAGGGGTGTAAACAGAGATGTAGACATCTGCTACTTCTGTTGAGTCTACTCCCCTAAGAAGCAATGATGAAAATAACGGAAAGGTTCATGACTGGGGTGTAAATTCAAGGCCAAAGGATACGAATAATAAGATGCGCTGATGTCATTGGTACCCTCAGTGACAGCGAAGAATAATTACAGAATCTGTGAACGGAATGAACAGTTTAACATGTACAGAATATAGAATGAGAGTAAATCGAATGAATGCGAAAGTTATGAAAAGTAGCAGAAAGAAGAACAGCGAGAAACTTAACATCAGTATTGGGGGTCACGAACCCACGGCAGACGGAGTAAGGAGGACATAAAAAGCAGACAGGCACTGTCAAAAAGGGAATTTCTGGTCAAGAGAAGTCTGCTACTATCAAATATGGGCCCTAATTTGGGGAAAACGTATTCTGAGAGTGTACGTTACGAACACAATATTGTATCGTAGTGCGACATGGCCCGTCGGAAAACCGGAGCAGAACAGGACCTAAGCATTTGAGAGTTACTGCTACAGAATAAATTCTAAAATGAGATGAACTGAAAAGTTAAGAAATGAGGTTACCACAGAATCGACAAAGAAAGGAAAATATGGAAAATGCTCAAAATAAGAAGGGACAGTATGATAGGACATGTGTTCGTGCGTCATGAAGTCAGGGAAGAACTTCCATAGTACTAGAAGGAGCTGTAGAGGATAAATATTGCAGATGAAGACAGATACTGGAATAAATCCAGCAAATAATTCAGGGCGTAAGTAGCTATTCTGAGATTGAAATTTAGATATAGGAGATGAATTCGTGATGGGCCACCTCAGACGAGTCCGAAGACTAACGAGTAAAGATATTCGGCCTTGCTTGGAGTCTGAAGGCCTGTGTTGACTTTCTCTGTCGCTGCGTCGATGGAAGCCGCGACAGTGATCGCCATGAAGACAGAGCGCGGTGCTACAGCTTACTACAAACAAGCAGAGTTCTTCACTCGAGGTAAGAGACTTGCCTGTATGGTATTACATGGTCGAGCGCGAATATGGCTGCCCTATCGGGCGCTAGTCGCGTGTAGGCCACGCTATCCATGTTAATGCTTGTCTTACGGTAAATAAATCGATTTTCTGATTCAGCAGAAGCAACGTGCCTGTGAGATACTGCACACCCGAGTGGGCAATGTGTGTATCCTCTCGGGCGCTAAACGCGTTCGGCCGATGGAATCATGAATGACATTTAATCCTCCTGAACCCATCGATTCCGTATTCCGATGACAGTTGTCTGCTCTCTACCAACGCTAGCATCAATATAGCGGAACAGTAAACTGTAGTCTACACAAGCCATGATCTTGATACTGAAGAATCCAGACACGTTCAGATAGACGTTTCTCCATCTTACTAAAGACGTAACTGGTTCTTGTCACAACCAACAAAGCAATGGGAATTGTGAATGAGAAACACGTATTCTGCTTTCTCATTACATACAGAACGTACAATAACGTTCAGAATTATTTTTCTATTGCGGTGTTATGTTGTTAGTACTGTTTGCATGCAGTCATAAGAGAACAACACGTATAACTGTTTCACTCTCTAAAAAACTTCACGCCGCTGTGGTATCATATTTAGTAAATAACCAAATTCATAGAGTAACAATACGAGTATACATTCCTTTCGCTCAAAAGTATGCTCTGGTGCCGCAGTGTTTATTAACAATAGTTGCTTAGGCATTCATATTGCGTTCGTTTAAGAAGGGAAAGTCACAGTCTAGAGTTGGTAGAGACTATGGCTTATCACGGAAACTAAAGTGGTTGGAGTCGACGGCAAAAGCAGGAAAGTACAGCCAATAAGTCAAGGTCAGGTCGTCTTCAAAAAAGGACAAGGAGCTGGACAGAATGATTTGCAAGAAGTTAGGTTCTGATGCAAGAAAATCGGCTTGACAAATTACAGCCGATCTGGAACAGCATCATGGATTGAACCTACATTTCTCTACGGTAAAACATAGTCCAGTAGTAGGTGATTATATGGTAGACGATCATCAAGTAAGTCGTTCGTGAATTCAGAATATGGGACGGCCAGGATATAGTTTACAAAGAAACATCAAACTTGGAAAACTACAGATTGATCTAAGGTCTTACGAAGTGATGAAGTGAATTTTATGACTCTTTTCTGATTTAAGTCGATCGAAAAATTTAAAGGGCAACGAAAAGCACCAGGCATCGACCAATACACACGGTGATGTCAGCGTCATCATTTGAGGATGTTTTCCTAGTCGTAGGGTTGGTCCTCTAGTCGAAAGTGGAGGGAAAATGGATCGTTTCCTGTACAGTGACATTTCAGAAATGAATACATATACACATGGGAGATATAATATGCCACGTAATTGAATATTTCAGCAGGACAATGATACAAAACGTTCCTTCAGTCATTAAAAAAATATTTTCAGATAAAAAAATCAGTCTTGGAGTGGCTAGGACAGAGCCATTTAAATCCAATTGAATACCTCTGGGACTTATTGGACCGACACGTTAGTCGTAGATGTTACTCAACGAATTTTTAATTTGCTGCTGCCTTATTGAACGAGTGGTCAAAGCTCCGATTCGGCCTATTACAAAAGCTTCTGCATTTAATGCCACACAGACGTGCAGTAGTGATCAAAGTCCATGAGAACAAAGCAAAGTACTGATTTGTTCCTAAGATTCCAAAATTATTTTCTTTTAATCTTACATTCTTAGACCTTCGAATTACCTGAACTATAGAGCCATGAAATAATGTAGTATGGAGGGATGAGCCTTGTTTCATACCATTTCCAACTTCTGGCCGAGTTAACGTGTACGCCGTTCCAAGCCTAGATTGCTTGCTGCCAATAGGGAACCGTGGCGGAGGTTCAGCGATGATTTGGGCAGCGATGTCGTAGTGTTGCATGGTTTCATGATTGTACTACAAGGTCGCAGTACTGTCAAGATTTATATGATCGTTTTGACTGATCAAGTCCATCCAAAGTTACAGTATGTATTCCTCAATGGTAATGCTGAGTTACAAGAACACAGAAGCAGCTCGCTTCGTCCGGGACTGGTTTTTAGGGCACGAGGATGAACTTTGTCATCTCCCCGAGCCACCAGTCACCAGATCACAATACAATTGAGCATTTATGATCTACTTGACACCTCGTAAATGTAAGGTGTGATACAGTTATGTCGACGATACCATCGTTGTGTGAAGCCATGGTGCGGAACAGGTCGATGACTTCCTATAACGAAAAGACGTGCTTAATACGTTCATTACGCGAGAAAGACGAATATATAAGCCGCAACACCTTAGCCACGAGATGCAGCACCTGGAACGAGTGTACTGTGTACTCCACCAGGTACATAACAAATGTCACAAAAGCAAACACTCGGAAAAGTGACAAATCGGAAAAAGAAATGCCGGATACGGCCTTTTTGCCATAAATTCCCACAGTGGCGCACAGGATCGGCCGTAAATTGTGCAAACACAGCGTTAAGACTATTTATAAACCCGAGAAAGAAAATGACAGTCTCAGATTAGCAAAGGAGAGAAAGGAGCCACATACAATGTCCGGGATATACCGCATACCATTTAAATGTGGAAAAGCCTACGCGGGAATCACTGGACGATCAGTCAACATCAGGATCGCCGAACAACGTTTCATTGCAGGTTGGGACAGGTGGATAAATCGCTGTGTGAGACCGACCACACAGTAAAATTCGCCTACACGGAAGTTCCTGCTTAGGGAAGAGCTATCACACCCGCATGTTCAGAGAAGCTGTAGAAATACACAAACATGAGGACAGCTTCAACAAGAAAGCAGAAAGCCTCCTAGATTCCCGCGCTGCAACGAACGACAGGTGCAGATAACAAGGGGAGAATTGCATCGTAAGTCCCACGGACAAACCCTTGGACGTTGGCGCGTCTGGTACATTTATTCGGCAGCCGCGGTCTCGACTCCAATCCACCACCAGTAATGGAGGTTGAAACTCTGACAGTGCCAGTCACTCGTGCTGGCGGAACGACAGAAAAAGTCATCAGACAAACGTCTGCCGAAGAACCAGAGACAGACGCCTACAGGCAGTTTGCCAACAGGTGGCCACGAAAGTCTTAAAAATTTTGTTCTTTGTGATCTGCTTTGGAAAGAAAGGTGCGACATCGCTACATACCTCCATCATTGTTACCTGAACGTGACACTGTTTCGCAGAAAGAATGATATAAGATTGCCTCGAAAACCACACAGGACTTGTATTTGTCAATCCAGAGACAAGGGAAAGCTGGTTTCAATAACAATGGTTTTCCTACGCCGTTCAGGCATGGCAGTGAGTTGTGTCTCTGAGGTTTCCATATTTTTGTCAACCCACTCTGTGTCTTAGTAGGAGAAACCATTGCAATTAAATCTGTACAGCTTTCTGAAAATTACACAGCTATGTTTAAAAGGACATGGTAAAATTTAGTTAAACTAGCACGGAACGGAAACTAATTACATTCAGACACTGACCTTTGATTCTATTCCTTATCCCATAATCAGTACCTGAAGATACGGATCAGACGCTTGCCGTTTTCTTGAACTCCGAATACACTGACACGCCGTCAACACGATATTAATTCAGCAGTCTCTCTCCCGCCACAGAATTTGGCAGGATATCAACATATCGAGTGTTGCACACGGCGTTAGGAGCAATGTGCACAGGCTGTGATCACTGAATCGGAAGACACAGCGTTGTTTTGCATATGATGTCAAATGGTGCTGCAAATGCATTCGGCAAATATGTGCTTCCATTCCGACTGAACGCTGAAGTATCTTCGACGATAAATTATGCACAGGCCATTAGTTCTCTTATTTAATACACAGAATGTTCCGGCAGACCTTTTGCGCAATCGCATAAATACACATCCACTGCGAGTAGTGAATCAAGTGGGTCCAGGGCAGAACGGTTATTACGAATGTATCTCGCTCACTGATGCGTTTTCTTGGTTTGATGCTCCCTCTATTTTCGATTTATTACTGAAATCTATATTACATTTTCTGATACTACTGACTGTTGTGTATTCCCGCCATTTTGGGTGACATGCAGAGCCCAGATGAAACTTATTTTAAGACAGGATGATACACGAGGACTGGGGCTCATAATAAAAAGATACGCAGCGATGAAGCTTCTTCAACCTTGAGTCATTTCTCAGGATGTGAACGTGGAACACAATCACTATATCGAATTCGGTAAGTCATTTTCTACAGCCAAGATCGCGTAAATACTTCTTTACTATTGACAACCGGTCTCGACAGACTGACATATCGTCTTCATGTCCGTAATATAGTGCATGTACAAATAATATGTCTCTTACAATGATTTATAATTATTATTATATTTGAGGAAAAAGCTTTTTGTTTGACATTATAACAAATGGAAATTATAACAGTACATTAACATACCTTCAAAATTTTTTACTGTGAAACATTCCACTGTGAGTTGGAACCACATACCAAGTTGTCATATTAGTGGGTAAAATGTACATGTTATACTAAAATTTGTCAGGAATAAAACATTCACAATTAAAAATGGACACTATGCGCATGGCTAAGTCCATATATATAGCGCTCACAGATGATTGTCAAGTCTTAAAAATCGCAGTATACTGGAGAATGGATATTAGCACATTTGTTAACGTTATCCTGACGTGTTGCATTGATTGACGCTATGTACGGTACATCTGGATGGCAGTGTCGCAAACATAACACGTGTACAGCGTGTCACAGCGACTAGATGGCTCCTACAGCGGTATCGCATGGTCAACGCGAGAAAATTCAATTATACCGAATTTCTTTGTAAATTAGAAGCAATAACGTGGAATGCAGGTGTTGTTACGGTCTGAACGTAGACCGTATATGTGCCATTCGGAGCACGACCTAGTGTAAATTGTTTGCGTATAATGTATTCCTCTTCGCATGAAAGCAGAGCAGAAGAAGCTAGCGCCCATGCACTATACGTTTAACACAATCACCTATGCGAATCTACAGCACTAACTACGAAAACGATAGCAGTACTTTGTTACAATCTTTGCTCTGTTTGGATTCTCGACATACACCACACTGCTTTCTTTGTTAAGGAACAGTTTTTTTTATCTTAATGTAGTAGTATGCGAATATTTTTCGCTCTTGGACTGTGATACGAGTCACTTTCATGAAAGTCGACATTTCGTTGCTGACGGCAATTAAAGCGTACTACGTTTTATAAGTAAATAAAGACTGAATTCCGTACCTACAACGTTCATGTGGGTAATGGTGTTCACCCACATATTTCTACACCGGGTTCTTCCTTTATTCTGGTAACACTATTTTACGAGGGCCGTTCTCCATTTGTGCCTTCCGTTGGCGCACAAGTACTTGGCTGTAGTAAACCGCCCGTCCGCTTCACTGATGTTATCGATACTGTTTGAACTTGCCACGATGTCAAATTTGTTTGCAGTATACGTAGTTTCTTTATTTATTTATTACACAGATTCCGTGAGACCATACGTGCCATAATACTTGGTCATGGAACGAGTCAGTGCATAGATTACAGAATGCTGATCAGAGAAATTTTAACAAGAGAATTAATAAATTAATTAATAATAACTGCGAGCGAGTATATCACTAAATCACACATTAGAGAGAATGTGCCACTGCCGGCCTCTTTGGCCGAGGGTTCTAGGTGCTTCAGTCTGGAACCTGCCTCGGGCATGGATGTGTGTGATGTCCTTAGGTTAGTTACGTTTAAGTAGTACTAAGGTTCAAATGGTTCAATTGGCTCTGAGCACTATGCGACTTAACTTATGAGGTAATCAGTCGCCTAGAACTTAGAAGTAATGAAACCTAACTAACCTAAGGACATCACACACATCCATGCCCGAGGCAGGATTCGAACCTGCGACCGTACCGGTCACGCGGTTCCAGACTGAAGCGCCTAGAACCGCACGGCCACACGGGCCGGCAGTAGTTCTAAGTTCTGGGGGACTGATGACCATAGATGTTAAGTCCCATAGTGCTCAGAGCCATTTGAACCATTTAAACCATTTGAGAATGTGATATTGTAGTAACACTGCATTATGAGATCAAAAGTATCCGAACACCTGACTGATAATGACATACTGCAGTCTATATCCTTCTGAATCTGCTTAGTGTATTCATCTCTTGGTCTCCTCTACGATCTGTACCACCCACGCTACCTCCAATGCTAAATTGGTGATCCCTTGATGCCTCAGAACATGTCCTATCAACCGATCCCTTTTTCTAGTCAAGATGTGCCACATATTCTATGAGTGTTTTGGAAAGACTTAGAAAATGAATGGAGGACACACGTAGAGTGAGAAAGTGCCACAAACTCCTTTTCTCTACAATTCTATTCAGTACCTCCTCATTAGTTACGTGATCTACCCATCTAATCTTCAGCACCACATTCCGAAGGCATCTATTGTCTTAATGTCTAAGCTATTTATCCTCTATGTTTCACTTCAATAAATCGCTACACTCCATACAAATACATCCAGAAAAGACTTCTCAACACTTAAATCCATAATCAATGTCAACAAATTTTCTGCTTCAAAAACGCTTTCCTAGCAATAGCCAGTCTATATTTTATATCGCCTCTACTTCGACCATCATCAGTTACTTTGTCCCCCCAAATAACAAAACTCATCAACTACTTTAAGGGTCTTATTACATAACCCAATTCCCTCAGCATCACCAGACACATTATCGCAAGCAATTGAAACTAGACATTTCATAGTTACGAATTAAATAAAGTTTAATTAATCGCTGTCCAAAAAATAAATTAATAATAAACTTAATACTCAACGCCTCTTCTAGGTGCCTTTTACAAATCAAGCTCACTCGGACGTACGTCATAGATTAACCTGTTACACTACAACTTTTTCACGCATACATCTACATACACTATGTGATCAAAAGTATCCGGACTCACCAAAAACATACGTTTCTCATATTAGGTGCATTGTACTGCCACCTACTCCCAGGTACTCCATATCAGCGACCTCAGTAGTCATTAGTCATCGTGAGAGAGCAGAATGGGGCGCTCCGCTGAACCCACGGACTTCGAACGTTGTCAGGTGACTGGGTGTCACTGGTGTCATACGTCTGTACGCAAGATGTCCACATTCCTAAAAATTCGTAGGTCCACTGTTTCCGATGTGATAGTGAATTGCAAACGTGAAGAGACACGTACAGCGCAAAAGCGTACAGGACGACCTCGGCTGTTGACTGACAGAGACCGCTGACAGTTGAAGAGGGTCGTAATGTATAATAAGCAAATATCTGTCAAGATCATCACAAAGGGATTCCAAACTGCACCAAGATTCACTGCAAGTACTATGACAGTTAGGTAGGAGGTGAGAAAACTTGGATTTCATGGGTCAAGAGGCTGCTAATAAGCCACACATCAAGGCGGTAAATGCCAAACGACGCCTCTTTTGGTGTAAGAAGCGTACACATTGGACGATTGAACAGTGGGAAAACGTTGTGTTGAGTGACGAATCAAGGTATACAGTGTGGCGATCTGATGTCAGGGTGTTGGTATGGCGAATGCCTTGTGAACTTTATCTGGCAGCGAAAATACTGCCAACAGTAAAATTCGGAGGCGGTGGAGTTAGGGTATGGTCGTGTTTTTCATGGAGGGGCTTGCACCCCTTGTTGTTTTAGCGTGGAACTATCACAGCACAGGCCTACATTGATGCTTGAAGCACCTTCTTGCTTCCCGCTGTTGAAGAGCAATTCGAGGATGGCGATGGTATCTTTCAGCACGATGGAGCAGCTATTCATAATGCATGGACTGTTTCGGAGGTTTTTCCTGCCGCGGTGGCCAAGCGGTTCTAGACGCTTCAGTCCGGAACAGCGCGACTGCTACGGTCACAGGTTCAAATCCTGCCTAGGGCATGGATGTGTGTGATGTCATTAGGTTAGTTAGGTTTAAGTAGTTCTAAGTTCTAGCGGACTGATGACCTCAGATGTTAAGTCCCATAGTGCTCAGAGCCGTTTGAACCATATATTTCGGAGTTTTTACAAGACAATAACAACCCTGTAATAGACTGCATAGAATCCTCACCTGAGTCCTACAGAACAACGTTGGGATGTTTTGGAGAGCCAACTTCATGCCAGGCGTCACTGACCGACATGATACCTCTCCTCAGTGCAGCACTGCGTGAAGAATGGGCTGCCATTCGCCATGAAACCTTCCTGCACCTAAATAAATGTATGCCTGCGAGAGTGGAGGCTGTCATCAAAGCTAAGGGTGGGCCAACACCACACTGAATTCCTGCATTGCCAATGACGGGTGCCAGGAACTTGTAAGTCATTTTCAGTGAGGTGTTCGGATACTTTTGATCACATAATGTAGTGTTACTACAATATCATTTTCTCAAATAGTTTAAATGGCTCTAAGCACTATGGGACTTAAGATCTGAGGTCATCAGTCCCCTAGACTTAGAACTACTGAAACCTAACTAACCTAAGGACATCACACACATCCATGCCCGAGGCAGGATTCGAACATGCGACCGTAGCAGTCGCGCTGTTCCGGACTGAAGCGTCTAGAACCGCTTGGACTGAAGCGCCCAGAACCCTCGGCCACAGAGGTCGGCAATGTCACATTGTCAGTCTACGCATGTCCCATTCATTTTCTCAGACTCTCCAAACACTCATAGAACCGAAACACTGAAATAATAATTATCTGTTCTATTGTTAATTTCTTGACGAGTCTGTTGCAATGAAACTAAAGAGAATTCCCGAAAATTAGATTATTTGGACCTATCCTCTTTATTGATGTTTCAACTGGTATTATAAATGAATACATTACAGTCCTTAAGTCAGTTTCACAATGCTAGCATGATTATTGTGCGTTTTAAATAAAAAATTTTTCTCCGAATATACTGAAGTTACTGATTTCAAAGTTGAACAGTATGATTGTGTTATCTATAGAATTTGGTATGCTTCGTTTGAAAAATATCGATCAATATTCAATAGTACGTCTTCAGATTTATAGAGATATTGGTAACGTACGGAACGCAGAGTCAGGCAAGTAGGCTTACACGGCTCACTAGGTCCAATAGCAAGCGTCAGCTGTTCCAGCAGGAGAACAAAAATTTACTCTCCTCCCCGCTCCACGGCATGCTGCGGTTTCAGTGCACGATGACCACTCGTAATAATTTGCTACGTTACAGTACGCCTTCAGTTTACAGTATGTGTATATAGATCCTCCCTCTAGTACATTAGCTGGGCAGACATTAACACGTAATTCCGCTCAAGCACTACAATTCAACATATCACGCACCGCGACCTTCCAGGTCGGAAAACCACGCCGCTTCCTCCCGTGTCACTCGTGCACACATCTCATCTGTTCCATGGTGATTCCTTCACTGTCTGTCCACATCCGTCTACGCCACCACAAACGTTCATGTGGTCACAGCTCTTCCCAGTCGTCCTTGCCCGACGTCCTCGCACTCGCTCACGGCCTTCAAAATATCTCTTGCGTTGCCCTCTCGACACATCAGGAGGCGCAATTGCCGAGCCAGAAATGTTGTGTGACAACGTATCGAAACGAAAGCGCAGTATGAAAGTAAGCAAAGTAAACCGGCCTTCGGGTTTTCGTGTCAGACACTGCCAATCACTTCCTTAGTGAAGATAGCAGCATTCAGTTTCTGCGCAATGTCCCGTATGTGACACCTCCAAAAAAGTCTTCCATCTAACCTCAGTCTTACGAATTAGAAACGATGACTCCAATGACTGTCTGACCTGCTTTTACAAGTGTTTCGTGTCAGGTTCAGTACTAATTGGTTATGTTGCAGTTACGGTTTAATCAGCTCCCTGAATGTCAAGTGCTGATGTCACTGATAACCATATCAGCTACTTCGTTTACCTCAGGTCCCGTGCTTTTCACAAAAACACTTGTTATCTATATTGTTTAGCAGGAGGATGTTGATATACAGTGAGACGACAAATGTCATGGGATAGCGATGTGTACATTAACAGATGACCGTAGTATCGCATACGAAAGGTATAAGAGGGCAGTGCATCGTTGGAAGTGTATGTATAGTTAAGTGATTCATGAAAAAAGGTTTCCTACGTGATTACGACGTACTATGGGAATTAAGAGACTCTGAAAGCGGAGTGGTAGTTAGAGTTAGACGAATTCGACATGTCATTTCGGAAATCGTTAGATAATTCAATATTCCCAGATCCACAGTGTCAAGACTGTCAGGAATATCAAGTTTCAGTCAATACCTCTCAGCACGAACAACTCAGTGTCCGATGGGCTTCACATAACGACGGAGAGCAGTGACGTTGTCATAGAGTTGTCAGTGGTAACAGACAAGCAGAACTGCGTTAAATAGCTGCAGGAATCAATGTGTGACATACGACGAATGTATTCGTTACGTCTCTGCGGCTAAAATCGGCGTTAATGAGCTATGGCAGCACACCATCGACGCGAAAGCCTTTCCTAACAGCTCTACATCGCCTACAGAATCTCTCCGGGGCTTTTGACTATATCGGTTGGACCCTATACGACTGTAAAACAATGGCTCCGTCAGGTAAGTCCCGATTCCAGTTGGTAAGAACTAATGGTAGCCTTCGAGTTTGGCGCAGACTTCACGTAGCCACGGACCCAGATCGTCAAAAATGCACTGTGCAAGCTGGTGGTGGCTACACAATGTTGTTGGTTGTGTTTACGGGGAATGGGCTTGGTCTTCTGGTCCAACTAACCCGATCATTGACTTGAAATGGTTATCGTCGGCTACTACTATAGCCATTCACGTGCATCACCGTCCGAAACAACAGTTGAATTTTTATGCATGACAATACTTTTTATCACGAGGCCACAGTTGTTCGCAATCTGTTTGATAAACATTCGGGACAATACGAGCTAATGATATGGCCACCAAGATCGACCGTCATAAACCTCATCGAACATTTATCCAACACCGGCAGCACTTTCGCCTTTACGGACTGTTGGAGAGGCAGCACAGCTCATTATTTCAAATGGTTCAAATGGCTCTGAGCACTATGGGACTCAACTGCTGAAGTCATTAGTCCCCTAGAACTTAGAACTAGTTAAACCTAACTAACCTAAGGACATCACAAACATCCATGCCCGAGGCAGGATTCGAACCTGCGACCGTAGCGGTCTTGCGGTTCCAGACTGCAGCGCCTTTAACCACACGGCCACTTCGGCCGGCTAGCTCATTATTTCTGAAACGTGCTTCCAACATGAACCGCTGGCATTTGCGATGTCCAATCGCGAATGATGTGGGCGCCCGGGTTGATACTAGATAGGAGTGGGGGAATAGCTGTTATAGACTCTATGATAATAGTAAAATAGATACAGGAATTTCTGTGATCACTCTTGTTATTGACGCGTTTCGAACGTATCGTCATCGGATTCAGTTAAGGGAACAAAGGCCATACAATGTAATGAGACAGTGTGTCATATTCAATAGGAACGGAGTCAAGTGTGCCATATTGAACAAGCAATATTAAATATGTCAGAGTTAAGTTGACTCAGCATATTGCATGGTGTTTGTTCCCTTTGTAGAATCTGATAATATTTTCGAAACGAATCATTAAAAAGACTGGTCACAAAAATTCCTGTAGCTATTTTACCATTATCGTAGCGTCCACAATATCAATTCCCATACTCCTATCTTGTATAAACCGATGGACCTCGCGCTGTCATCCCACCCCCTATCCCATGTCTATTGTGCCACAGACACATGCAGCTTACATGACATCAATCAGATTGAAACCTGTTCTGTTTGTTGAAACTGGAAAACAACACTCTGCTTCCTACTTTTCAAATTTGAATTTACTCATTGTTGTGGTTTTTATATCATCCATTCTGTTGTACCTTAAGCAAAAGTATTATAATGAAGCGCTAAAGAAACTGGTGTAGGCATGCTTATTCAAATACAGGTATATGTAAAAAGACCGAATACGGCGCTGCCTACGGGAGACAATAAGTGTCTGGTCCAGTTTTTAGAACGATTACTGCTGCTACACTCAAGATTTATATGAGTGTTATCGTGGTGTTATAGTCGGCGCACGAGCAACGGGACACAGTATCTCCCAGGTAGCAGTGAAGTGGGATTTTCCCCGTGCGACCATTTCACGAGTGTACCGTGAGTATCAGGAATCCGGTAAAACATCAAATCCCCCACATCGTTGCGGCTGGAAAAAGATCCTGCAAGAGCAGGACCAACGACGAATGAAGAAAATTGTTCAACGTAACAGAAGTGCAACCATTCCGCAAATTGCTACAGGTTTCAAAGCTGGCCCATCAACGAGTGCCAGCGTGCGAACTATTCAACGAAACATTATCGATATGGGCTTTCGGAGCCGAAGGCCCACTGGTATACACCTGATGACTGCTGAACACAAAGCCTTACGCCTCGCTTGGGCCTGTCAACACCGACATTGGACTGCTGTTGAGTGGAAACATGTTGCCTCAAAAATTGTTTAAATGGCTCTGAGCACTATGGGACTTAACACCTGAGGTCATCAGTCCCCGAGAACTTAAAACTACTTGTGCCTAAATACCCTAAGGACATCACACACATCCATGCCCGAGGCGGGATTCGAATCTGCGACCGTAGCGGACGCGTGGTTCAAGACTGAAGCGCCTACAGCCGCTCGGCCACTCCGGCCGGCCAAACATGTTGCCTCGTTGGACGAATCTCGTTTCAAATTGTATCGAGCTGAAGGACGTGTATACCTATGAAGAGAACCGCGTGAATCAATAGGCCCTGCATGCCGGTAGGGGACTGATCAAGGTGTGGAGGATCTGTAATGATGTGGGTCATGTGCAGTTGGAGTGATATGGGACCCCTGATACATCGAGTTACGGCTCTGACAGGTGTCACGTACGTAAGCATCCTCTCTGATCACCTGCATCCATTCGTGGCCATTGTGCATTCCGACGGACTTGGGCAATGCGACACCCCACACGCCCAGGACTGATACAGAGTCGCTCAGGAACGCTCTTCTTAGTTTAAACATTTCCATTGGTCACTGAACTCCCCATACATGAATATTATTGACTGTATCTTGGATGGCTTGCAACGTGCTGTTCAAAGAGATCTCCAATGCCTCATACTCTTACCGATTTATGGACAACCCTAAAAGATTCATGGTGTCAATTCCTTCACCCACTACTTCAGACATTACTCGAGTACATGCCACGTCGTGTTGCGGCCCTTCTGCGTGCTCGCGGAAGCCCTACACGATGTTAGACAGGTGTACCTGTTTCTTTGGCTCTTCAGTGTACATGGTCCACACAAGCAAATGCATTTTGAAACCAAACAAAGTACCTTCTCTCAGCAACGCCTCATTAAGCCCTGATACAGCATCACTAAATTAAGGATAAATAGCTTTCTGCGAATATCCCATTAAGGAAACTACACTGACAATGTGCCGTCATGTTGCCGTAGTTCCTAGTACATTGCTTTCTCAGAATCTTTTGAGACGACACATAACAAAAATATGGCTGGTAATTGTCTGAATTGACTCTTTCACCATTTTTAGCGATCTGAAATATCTAAAATATGAATTGCATTGTAAATGAGGTCTTACTCTACACAGTGTTCGTTAACAGTGCTAATAGTTCTTCCTTTACTATTTGCATGCTCTACTGTAGATACCGACAACTCTAGGGCTTACATTTTCGTTATCTGTTAATTTTTCATCTGTAACAGAACAAGAGTAGTAGCTTGTGTATCAGGTTCTATTAACTAGCAGTCGTTGAACCGAAGTAGTCAGAAATCACTTTAAGCGTCTAATACTGTATCTCACTTCAGTTCCAGTAAAATTTTCGTGAAATTAGTAAGTGGAACAACTAAACCTGCACCTCACGTATTGTATATTATGTGTCGGAAAACTCGAATCCGAATCGTACACCTTTCAGAGTTAACAGTCTTACTCAATGAGATATCCGTAAGAGTTAAAGCTAAATTTTGAAAGCGGGAGAGATGGACTTAGAGGGTTAAATCTGTGGAGTGTAACTCTCAATACATGGTACCGAATAATTCGCTAAAGGTCGTCGTGAATCAAAGAATTTTGATAACATCGGAATGAGTGTGACTCTATTAATGTGATACAGATTTGTCGTAGTATAATTGTCGGTAGCTGAGGTATAAATTGCTCTAATTCGTGAAAGATCCGTACAGTTGCTCTGGCGTCTCCGTGAAGACTTATTAACGTATATAGCTACAACAGCCATAGGTCCTGATATGCAGACTTGCGAGTCTCAAAACATCTGACGTAAATAGTATCTTGACTGTAGTAACTCTGATGCTTAAACATTTTGCACTGCCAAGGGGACTTGCACCTTAGTATTTGACATAATTTTTAACATGATACCCCTCACCGTTCCTGAGAAAAAGGGGGTTTTTAGTAGACGGACACACAGACAGACAACTAAGTGATACAGTAAGGATTCAGTGTTTACTGACTGAGATAAGGACCCTAAAAATACTTACGTCTCGGTGATTCTAAAGTGCATCATCAAGTGGAGGTGAGACCGTTCTTTTTTTATTTTTTTTTATTGTTCTGTGGGACCAAATTAAGGAGAAGTCTCCGTGGTCATGGAACGAGTCAATACATGAACTTATAACACGATAGTAGAAACAGATAAAATGAAATACAAGGAACGTATTCAGGTAACAAGTCGTAAGTTTAAATAAAGAAAATCAACAATGTAACACTGGAATTTGCTTAATTTTTCAGATCTTCCAGGAGCTCCTCGGCAGAATAGAAGGAGTGAGCCATGAGGAGACTTAAAAGCGTTTGGGCTACTGCTAAGATTTTTGAGTTCTTGTGGTAGCTTATTGAAAATGGATGCACGAGAATAGTGCACATCTTTCTGTACAAGAGCCAAGGAAATGCATTCCACATGCACATTTGATTTCTGCCTAGTATTAACTGAGTGAAAGCTGCTAACTCTTGGGAATAAGCTAATATTGCTAACAACAAACGATATTAAATAAAATATATACTGTGAGGGCAATGTCAGAATTCCCAGACTATTGAATAGGGGTCGACAAGAGGATCTCGAACTTACACCACATATAGCTCGAACAGCCCGTTTTTTAGCCAAAAATACCCTTTTTGAATCAGAAGAATTACCCCAAAAAATAATACCACATGACATAAGCGTATGAAAATATGCGAAGTAGACTACTTTTCGTGTTGAACTGTCACTTATTTCAGATACTGTTCTAATGGTAAATAAAGCAGCATTTCTTTTCTGAACAAGATCCTGAACATGGGCTTTCCACAATAGCTTACTATCTATCCGAACGCCTAGGAATGCCCCACTTAACAGTGCCCCATTGGGACTGAACATCACTACCACTCTCAATATTACGGAAAATTACCTTCTGCTTTCTGTTCTTAAAGTAAGAGGCGAGCCAATTGTAAGCTACTCCCCTTACTCCATAGTGGTCCAACTTCTGCAGTAATATTTTGTGGTCAACACAGTCAAAAGCATTCGTTAAATCAAAGAAAACACCTAGCGTTCGCAACCTTTTAATTAATCCGTCCAAAACCTCACAGAGAAAAGAGAATATATCATTTTCAGTTGTTAAACCATTTCTAAAACCAAACTGTACATTTGACAGCAAATTATGTGAATTTAAATGCTTCAGTAACCTTGTATATACAACCTTCTCGATAACTTTAGCAAACACCGATGGCATAGAAATAGGTCTATAATTGTCAACATTATCTCTGTCTCCCTTTTTATAAAGTGACTTCACTTCCGAGTACTTTAATCGGTCAGGAAACCGACCACTGCTAAAGGAAAAGTTACAGAAATGGCTAAGTACTGGGCTACCATACATAGAACAATACTTCAGTATTCTGCTAGATACCCCGTCATATCCATGAGAGTTCTTGGTCTTTAGTAATTTAATTGTTAACTCAATCTCCCTCTTGTCAGTATCATGGAGGAGCATTTCAGGTAACAGTCTCGGAACACTTTTTACTACGAGCGCTATATGATTCCCTGTTGGGACTCGGTTTCTATTTAGTTCACCTGCTATATTCAGAAAGTGATTATTAAATACAGTACATATCTGCGACTTATCAGTAACACGGACATTCCCACTAGGCACTGATTCTATATCCGCGACCTGTCTCTGCAGACCAACTATTTCCTTTACGACTGACAATATGGTTTTAATTTTATCCTGAGACTTAGCTATTCTATCTGCATACCACATACTTTTTGCCTTTCTAATAACTTTTTTAAGCACCTAACAATACTATTTGTAATGGGCTGCTGCATTTAGATTTTGACTGTTTCTAACGTTTTGGTATAATTGCCACTTTATTCTGCAGGATATTCTTATCCCTCTAGTCAGCCACCCAGGCTGCCTGTTTGTGCTAGTACCATGTTTTGAACGTTCCAACGGAAAGCAACTTTGAAAGAGCACGAAGAAAGTCTTGAGGAAGGCATTATATTTATCGTCTACTGTATCAGCACTATAAACATCTTGCCACTCTTGTTCCTTGATAAGGTTTACAAAGGTCTCTACAGAAACTGGATCAGCTTTACTAAAAAGTTGATAACTATATTTAACATGTGTTGCAGCACAAAAATCTTTTAGAGTTAACAATTATGCATCATGATCTGAAATACCATTCACTTTTTTGCTAACAGAATGCCCTTCTAGTAATGAGGAATGAACAAAAATGTTGTGTATGGTTATTCTACTGTTCCCTTGCACTCTTGTTGGAAAGAATACGGTTTGCATAAGATAGTATGAATTAAGGAGGTCTACCAGCATCCTTTTCCTTGCACAATCACTTATACAATTAATATTGAAGTCACCACATATAACTAACTTTTTGTATTTCCTATAAAGTGAACCAAGAACCTCCTCTAGCTCTAGCAAAAATGTTGTGAAGTCGGAGTCTGGGGATCTATAAATAAAAACAGTTAGAAGTTTAAATCCACTAAATTTGACCACACCTGCACAACATTCAAACACCTTTTCAGTGCAGTACTTTGAAACATTAATTGACTCAAATGGGATACCGTTTTTCACATACATGGCTACTCCCCCACACCGCAAAGAGCTCCTAGAAAATCTGCCAGCCAGCCTGTATCCTGGTAAAGGAAGCGTCTGAATTATCCCCTTATTTAAGAAGTGTTCTGATATACCAAGAATTTCAGAGTCAACATCTATAAGCAGTTCACTAACTTTATCTCTAATACCTTGTATATTTTGATGAAATATACTAATTCCCTCATTACTGGGATACCTAAGCTTTGTCGAAAGTGGTTTCTTTGATAGAGAGACTTCCCTTAAGCAGGAATACCTATCAGCTGACTTCAATCTAAAAAAGATGCAGCTGTAACACCCACTAGTACAGGAATTTTCCCATGAGTGATCCCACCACCCCCTCCTATGCTGTCACCTATAAGCTTTGCCAATCTCCTCTTTCCATACCTGTTGAGGTGCAGGCCATGTCCAGCGAAACCCGTCCTGCTGATAGACTCCGCCGATACCACTGAAATGTGACTCATGCCTTCTGTCATCAGCGCACCTCCGAGTCTCATGTTACTACGCTTGACGGCTGTATTAAGATGAGGCCGATCGTGACGCTGAAACAGTTCCACGAAATGCACACTCGTGTTGCCAGTCTGAGTGGCTATCTTTTCCAGGTCACCATCTATGTCATACTCCCCATCCCTATCAATACTTTTACCAGCCCCACTCACTACCTGATCGTCTTTAGTAAAATCCCTACATAACCCCCCCCCCCCCCCCCCCTATGTTAACAGTCACCTGAGCCAATCCTGCATTAGGCTTCACAATGCTGGTGACCTTTCGATTTATGATTTTATACCACTGTTATATAAAATCGATATATAAATTTTTTAAATCTGTCAGTAATTTTGGCAACAGCGCACCCTCCAGCATGACGCGAAACACTCATTCTGAAAATATAACATAAAAATCGATATTTCACTGTCGTGTCCATTTGGACGTAAAGGTGGTTGCTTTTGCTCATTGCAGATGAAGGTGACAAGCTGTGGAGTCGTTTGGAGGGTGACACGGAGAAGGGTTGTCGTTTGTACTTTTGGCACATGCACGGGATCCTTCGCCCAGTAGCAGGTGCTTGAGCCCATCCTCCGTGTGATGGCAGATCAGCACACCGCGGAAAGCATCACGAATGCTCGTCCATCAGGCAGCGCCGCCTGCACCGCCTCCGCCGCCGCCGCCGCCGCCGCCGCCACGACCCACTCAGGAAGCGGCGCTGCCTTTGATCTCGCAGTCGGCAGTCGGCAGCTCTGCTCCTCGCCGTTCTCTTCTCTCTCAATGTATATGCCTCCGCATAAAACCGATGCAACGATTACCTCTCCACTGCGATGGTCCATCCCGTCTTCTGATCTCCGCAGCCTTGCGGCAGCTCCTGTGTGTGAAAGCAGTGGCGCTGCCGACTATTAAGTCTCCTAGGCCGATAGACGTATCGATTGTGACTACATGAATATCTCGCGAACGGCAGGAGAAACTTCTGCCAACATTGTGAGGCTTTATTCCGTTCATAATTTAGGGCAAGGAGAGGCTACAAATGAGAACCTACATCAAAATTTCTATATGTACTTACGATACGGGTAGCAGAGTTCGTTTTAAGTTCGAACATTACTGAAGTAGAGGTATATTTTGCGTCACACAATATGAACGTCAATAAATTGCACTTAGGCATTCGCTTTAGTCACTATGTACAGAATTAATTAGCATGACGTTTTGCGTCAGAACGATATAATCTTCACGAGTTTTAATGTCGTGTTATTTTAGTGTATTCCAGTTTTATTATACGAGGGCAGTTCAATAAGTAATGCAACACATTTTTTTCTGAAACAGGGGTTGTTTTATTCAGCATTGAAATACACCAGGTTATTCCCCAAGCTTTTAGCTACACAACACTATTTTTCAACGTAATCTCCATTCAATGCTACGGCCTTACGCCACCTTGAAATGAGAGCCTGTATGCCTGCACGGTACCATTCCACTGGTCGATGTCGGAGCCAACGTCGTACTGCATCAATAACTTCTTCATCATCCGCGTAGTGCGTCCCACGGATTGCGTCCTTCATTGGGCCAAACATATGGAAATCCGACAGTGCGAGATCGTGGCTGTAGGGTGCATGAGGAAGAACAGTCCACTGAAGTTTTGTGAGCTCCTCTCGGGTGCGAAGACTTGTGTGAGGTCTTGCGTTGTCATGAAGAAGGAGAAGTTCGTTCTGATTTTTGTGCCTACGAAGACGCTGAAGTCGTTTCTTTAATTTCTGAAGAGTAGCACAATACACTTCAGAGTTGATCGTTTGACCACGGGGAAGGACATCGAACAGAATAACCCCTACAGCGTCGCAGAAGACTGTAACCATGAGTTTACCGGCTGAGGGTATGGCTTTAAACTTTTTCTTGTTAGGGGAGTGGGTGTGGCGCCACTCCATTGATTGCCGTTTTGTTTCAGGTTCGAAGTGATGAACCCATGTTTCATCGCCTGTAACAATCTTTGACAAGAAATTGTCACCCTCAGCCACATGACGAGCAAGCAATTCCGCACAGATGGTTCTCCTTTGCTCTTTATGGTGTTCGGTTAGACAACGAGGGACACAGCGGGAACAAACCTTTGAATATCCCAACTGGTGAACAATTGTGACAGCACTACCAACAGAGATGTCAAGTTGAGCACTGAGTTGTTTGATGGTGATCCGTCGATCACCTCGAACGAGTGTGTTCGCACGCTCCGCCATTGCAGGAGTCACAGCTGTGCACGGCCGGCCCGCACGCGGGAGATCAGACAGGCTTGCTTGACCTTGCGGCGATGATGACACACGCTTTGCCCAACGACTCACCGTGCTTTCGTCCACTGCCAGATCACCGTAGACATTCTGCAAGCGCCTATGAATATCTGAGATGCCCTGGTTTTCCGCCAAAAGAAACTCGATCACTGCCCGTTGTTTGCAACGCACATCCGTTACAGACGCCATTTTAACAGCTCCGTACAGGGCTGACACCTGTCGGAAGTCAATGAAACTATACGAGACGAAGCGGGAATGTTTGAAAATATTCCACAAGAAATTTCAGGTTTTTTCAACCTAAATTGGCCGAGAAAAAAAAAAGTGTTGCATTACTTATCGAACTGCCCTCGTACTAAGACTGGACAGTGGAACGGTAAGACATTAGAAAATGGCAGCGCACTGTCGAAACCTATGGCGTTAATCCAGTAAGTAAATATTAGGTCCAGTGACATTAATGTGACATTCACCTGTGTTGTGCGACAATGTGTAATAACCACTCACAGACGATAAGTGGCAGCAATAGCAGTGGAGGGGATATGAAGCGTGTCGTGAGGGGTGGTGGGTGGGCGGGAGTTGCGGGGGGGGGGGGGGACACAAAATAGTGAAGTCGTTGTCGTAATGACGGAACGGCGCGATTTGCCGACCGTTGAGGCCGAGCGGTGCTAGGCGCTACAGTCTGGAACTGCGCGACCGCTACGGTCGCAGGTTCGAATCCGGCCTCGGGCATGGGTGTGTGTGATGTCCTTAGGTTAGTTAGGTTTAAGTAGTTCTAGGGGACTGATGACCTCAGAAGTTAAGTCCCATAGTGCTCAGAGCCATTTGAACCATGTGAACGGCGCGATTTATCTCACGTCCAATAGAGCGTAATCACTGGCTTTGGCAAGATAGGTAAAAATATTTACGAAACGACGAAGTCTGTAAAGTGTTCGCGTTCCGCCGTGGTTAAAGTACACTGTGAAAGGTGAAACGGCACTCTCCAAGAAGGACCCAGACGCAACTGTAGAGCACCACGGGCCATAGATCCCAGGGGTAAAGAACGACTGGCCGGCCGCGGTGGTCTCGCCGTTCTAGGCGCGCAGTCCGGAACCGTGCGACTCCTACGGTCGCAGGTTCGAATCCTGCCTCGGGCATGGATGTGTGTGATGTCCTTAGGTTAGTTAGGTTTAAGTAGTTCTAAGTTCTAGGGGACTTATGACCACAGCAGTTGAGTCCCATAGTGCTCAGAGCCATTTGAACCATTTAAAGAACGACTGCGGAGATGTGTACGGGCAAATAGACGTGTAGCTGTTGAGTGACCGACCGCCCAGATGAACCAAGGGGCTAGCAACAGTCTTTCTTCAACAACTTATCAGCGAACGTTGTTGCGTCTGGGCCTCCACAGCACGCGACTGCTACCTGCACCTATGCTGAGTGCCGTTCATCGGCGACGCAGACTTGCAACTGCACGGCAATTCCACAACTGGATGTCTACTGAGAGGAGGTGCCTTTTCAGATGAATTAAGCTTTATCCTCAATTGGGCTGAAAGTATACACGCTGCAACAATCGTCGGAATGGTCCTTGCCGCAGAAGGAAGCGTTATGGCCTGACGAATATTTTCTTAGCATTCCTTGTGTAATCTCGTCATTCTGGAAGACATAGACGATCAACTAAAACTAAAGCCTGTATCTGTCTTTGGGAACCACGTCCATCCTATTTCAGTTCACTGTTCCTCGACATATTAGCATCTACCAGCAGGAGAATGCAACGTGTCACACAGCTGGCATTGTACGTGAGGGGTCGAAGAACACGAAGATCAGTTTACTGTGTGAGAAAGACTATTGCTTCCTCTCCATAATTTGCATTCCAATCAAACAGAGCTACCCCACCACCATGTCTGGCGAAAAGAGTCAACCCATCAAGGAGAGACTGCTCTTTTCGAGTATCAGTCTTGTGATTGTTAACGTGTGCTTTGTAGACGAAGAGTTGGAATTTCCTGCAGCAGTCCCCCGTTTTTTCGTGATATAAGGGACATTCCCAAATTGGCAATAGCAGTAAGTGTTCATTCCAGGTATAATTCCTTAAAAGAAGAGAATTGAGGAGGTAGCACTAAGATTCATTAAACTTCATGACTTTCGTGTTCTGGTCACCGTGCTATTGGTCCCTCGTGTTGCGTCTGGTGCTGATGGAGAATTTGCAGCCTATCAGTATTCCATATAACCTCACGTCTCTCCACAATATTAACATCATCTTGTGTGATTTCAATCTATGTTTTTAGAAAAATTTGCTCTCTATTAAAAACTTGTTTACTCTGTACAGCAAACGGCCTTGCTGGAGTGGTCACACCTGTTCCCGTGAGGTCACCGAAGTTAAGCGCTGTCTGGCTTGACTACCACTTGGATGGGAGACCGTACGGTCTGCCGAGCGCTGTTGGCAAGCGCGGTGCACTCAGCCCTTGTGACGACAATTGAGGAGCTACTTGACTGAGTAGTGGCGGCTCCGGTCGCGACGTCAGACAACGGCCAGGAGGGTTGCGTGCTGACGTCACGCCCCTCTGCATCTGAATCCAGTGACATCCATAGTTGAGTCGGTTAGCACTATTAGGTCTTCCGAGACCTCTTTGGACGGACTTTAGTTCTTAGAGTTTACTCTGTACAATAGTCAGAACAAACAAAAAAAGTGTTATTCTCGGACATGAATTAAACTTCAATATTCTTCAAATTGTCATACAGCCTTTACACTGCTGCATGAGCCATATCTAAGCTTGTTGTTCATACTGTGACGGTGTTATCATTGTACAGTGGAAAAATTCTACGACCGTTCAGTTAAGGTCATGATCATCGCACTCTCTCGAATTGTTTGACTATAAACCTGTTTATTGGCTAGGAAAAGCGGTGTCGATTCCTCCTTGGATTCTAAGTTTGCTATGTGGTGTTTTATGACTTGCTTGCTAACTACCTTGCAGTATTGAGACGTAATAAGCAACAACAATTTAGAGCAACGTCATACCATAACGTAGGTCAAAAAAAAAAAAAAAACAAAAAAAAAAGAGACAGAGAGAGAGAGGCAAACAGCTTAAACTTCCAATGCTGTACTTTCGAATGTCATGCCCATGATCCTCTGCAAAAATCTGTTCTGCCATGTTACATCTGTCACTTCCTTTATTATTTTACGTTCACTAATAACCGAACAGGCTGGAGCGTAAGTCCCTGGGCACATGGAGAAATTCAGAGTTTCTGAGAAAAGTAGGTTGTCCTTCTGAAACGACGTGGGGAGTTTCAGAACCGAGGGATGTTTCCTTCTCTTCTATTAGTTATACGGCCGACGAATGACGTCTTTCTGAAAATCGTTCGAAGCTGTCACTTACTTCTTTCTCTCAGGCCCCTTGTTCGTGATTGCTGCACCTTTGATGATCCAGTCTATGTCGTATGATTATTCCCCTGTCGCTACACCATTGTTTTTACTTTATTTCTACGCAGAGGCAGGCCTCCTTAGAGATTACGCAACGCAATATAAGGTATCAACTTTTTCTTCTTTCCTGAAAGAAGTACCTCTCCGAAGACACTAATTCTCGGTCTCAGTTTCGCTCCACATGTTAGGCTTGCACTAATCCATGCTCTGGACATAGTGCGAAATGAGCTAAGTAAAGACCAAGAACACCAGAAACGCCCGCATCTCGTGGTCGTGCGGTAGCGTTCTCGCTTCCCACGCCCGGGTTCCCGGGTTCGATTCCCGGCGGGGTCAGGGATTTTCTCTGCCTCGTGATGGCTGGGTGTTGTGTGCTGTCCTTAGGTTAGTTAGGTTTAAGTAGTTCTAAGTTCTAGGGGACTTATGACCACAGCAGTTGAGTCCCATAGTGCTTAGAGCCATTTTTGAACACCAAAAACGAAATAAGTTACGAAGTAGATTTGTAGTTAAATAAGCGGTACTACAGCACCAGTGACACTAAGACACTGCTATGTTTCATGCACGACCACTTTAGCTCGGCAACGCAGCGACGTGATTCGTGGTACCCGCTAAAGTGGAGTTCGTCGTTGGGCGGCTTCCTGTGCTCGATTGGCAAACTACTAAGCCCTCAGTACCAACCATTTGTCTCACACATTATAGGCAGCCCACTATGGTGCCGAAAACTGATGCGGTGATTGAGAGCGGAGTATACCGCCAACACTTAACGACATTCGTAATTCTCGGTTCTTTAGAAGTGATGTTTTTTCTCGTGTTTTATGAACGTTCTGTCCCTATGTTTACTTCTTATTTTGTACCAAATGTTAACCAGTCCTATCCGTGTAATATAACCTGTGAAAACATTTTATGGGTTACAGTCCAATGTTTAAGGTCGATAGAATTCTGACGATGGGGTAAGAAAAGCTTGGGGGAAGTGTCTGTAGAAGTGTGTGAGTGTGTGGGTCAGTAGCCAGCCATCATTTTGAGCACATCTCGGACGGTACGGGGCTAAAATCTGTACAATTCCGTGGAAATATTGCCTTTAATGCTTGTTGGCTCGGAAAGTGTTATGCACGAACTCCATGCAGTGGCGACTCACGCAGAAATTTATCAATCAGTTACAAAGTGTTGGCCTATAGCTTTTTAACATACAAGGGTAGTAATCGTAACTACACAGAATATATTAATTTTATGTGTATAAATTAAGCTGTTTAAATATGTTTCATTTTTATAATTAATGCTTAAACATTGCCAAGCATGAAAAAAAATGAAAAAAATGTCAAGACAGCATTTGGAATCGAATCTGAGCAGACAAATAGTCAGTCACTGCATTTAACCACTGTGTTATCGTGCTGTTACGTGAGCTGCAGCTCGTGAATCCCTCGTAAATCTTAAGAGAGAGGTTTACCTTTTCCTATAGCCCATTCAGATGAAATATTCTAGGAACTTCTAAGGGCTGTCAACCCGCTTTTGCTCACATAATTCTGTTTTATCCATAGTTTCTGTCAAAGGGATCAATGGCCTTTTGATAAACACTATTGCATGCAGTCATCTGCGGCAAATGACTAACTTCCGATTAAACATTTGTTCACTACATGATCTCCCCTTCCTGAAACCGCCTTAAAATTCACCTAAATTAATCTCCAGTGTTGTACCTACTCTTTTTAATACCATTTGGAAAATGAGTTATGTGCAACTAACTGCAAAGAAATTTCTCCATAGTTGTTAACATCTTGTTTATAGACTATCTTATGTAGTAAATGTATCAAAGCCAAGTTTCACTCTCCAGAGAGTTTTTCTGTTTTCTAGGGTTTCTCAAAGTTTAATTTTTCAGATTCTTTTTTAGTTTTCCTGCTCCAATACATTCTTCCCGCCAGTGTTATAACGTTTTAACAACTATTTCAATTTTTTTGATAGTTATGGATAAATTTCATTCTAGATCTTAGAGAGTGTTTGAATATTCAAGCTCATGGAATAGTTGTGGATAAAATGATTAAAATATACTGCAAGTATTCCGAAATTTTCATTGATACGTAAGTCAAATCGGCGAGCCTCTTCCGATGACCCTCTGGTCCTAGATTCACGTTTGAAGCAGAGCTACCAAACTATTGCGTTGGGCAGCTATGGAGATTATGAAGGATAATTTCATTTCTGTGTATGGTCAGATAAAAGCTGGGAGTTAATTCAGTTCTGATGTTCTCAGATAAACTTTGGGGTGCAGCATAAAACAGATTCATATCGCATACAGCGTATGAGTGATGGAAGGCGACATAGGTTGCTGCCGGTCGAAGCTGCTCCAGTCAGCATGTTAAGACGGTAAGAAACAAGTAGTTGTACGAATAGCTAGCTATAAGTTGTGGACTCCGTAGTAACTGATAGCTTCACCTATATTTTCATCTTTTCCCCTCTGTGTAACAGCTGAATTATGAGACAATTTAGAACCATTTTTCCAGTAGTATGAGTGTCCGGTTTGTTCTTGCAAAATTGTTTTGTCTTGAATTATCCCACATTATTATTAACTACCAAACTTCTAATTATCGGAGCTTATCTATCTAAGTTTGTTTCCTACATGCTCTGTAGCTTTCATTGCTGAAGTGTCAATGTTCGCGTTCGTTTATCACAGTTCTCTCCTGCGGAGGAAGTCTCGTATTTGAATGATTAACATCGCCTCTAGTGTAGTTTTCGTTACCTTAGTGCACAGAGTACACCACACACTGATCTTTCTACCATTTAGTTTCACTCAGTGGTGAATGTGTACGGGACAATTTCATGATCAAAGATTTAATTCGTCTCTTGTCAAATTACTTTTCTGCTGGACAAGAGAATGTTAGTAAGTGTCGTATTTTACAAGGCTTTTTTAAAGTTGCTAGGTTCCATTCCCATGTAGTTGTAGTCGGGAATACAGATCAGAAAGCTACAATTTCATGTAAAGATCTAATAGTTATTGTTCTAATGCAGTACTGATTTCGTGTTATCTTGTGTAGGGATGGATTAAGATCTCCTCATTATAAATCAAATCTTAAATAATTCATTTTCTGTGGATGGAACTCGGTTCGGCCATTGCACTTACGGCTGACGATTTAAAAGAATAACAAAAAAGGGTGGGATATCTTAGAAGACATTGATATACTAATTTACGCCTGGTACGATCATTTGTTAAGTCTCCTCAAGTTTTATCAAAAATTTCCAGGCGTCTACGACAATTTGAACTTCCCTTAATAGTAACAGAACAATACGTACTATTCAGAAGACGGGACTAGTCTCACGCATAACGTAACTATAAAGTCAATCTCCAATCCAACGTCGTTACAAGATGATTTTCGCTGTTCTGGAAACTGGAGAATAGTGCGTAATGGTGGCTGAAATTTTTTGTCGTACAACAGAAATATTTGCGTATTTAAGATTCAGGTAGGTGCGCAGACACTGCTATTTTATATTTGAAATCTGTGCCTTCAGTTCGCAGATCACATCCTCACAGCTTTACAATTTTTTGACACGCGCACCTTTTCTTTCCCGTAATCAAAGTCATTAACCTTTCATTCGTTTTAAAGTGAATTGCACAAATCTTATATTTATATCTCGGTAACCGAGCGAGGTGGCGCAGTGGTTAGCACACTGGACTCGCGGTTCAATCCCGTCTCCAGCCATCCTGATTTAGGTTTTCCGTGATTTCCCTAAATCGTTTCAGGCAAATGCCGGGATGGTTCCTTTGAAAGGGCACGACCGATTTCCTTCCCAATCCTTCCCTAACCCGAGCTTGCGCTCCGTCTCTAATGACCTCGTTGTCGACGGGACGTTAAACACTAACCACCACCACCACATCTTGGTACTGACTTTCACTAAATGAAACAAATTTCTTAGCGCTTTCCTCTGTCGCTCGATTAATAACTTATTTCAGTTTAAAAATCTGCTGTTACAAATCCCACTAAAATACAGACGACACCAGTATGGGTGGTGATTATTTTTAACACACGCCTTCATCTCTCGCCCATTTCTTTCATTTCAACTGTCTTTCACTTGTTTCTGTGTTCGTCTCAACTACTAGATATTAAAGAAAATTAATCGCTTGGACGTTGCTCATTAACATCTGTAAAATGCAATTTAATGTTCCGTACAAATGGCTCTGAGCACTATGGGACTCAACTGCTGTGGTTATCAGTCCCATAGAACTTAGAACTACTTAAACCTAACTAACCTAGGGACATCACACACATCCATGCCCGAAGCAGGATTCGAACCTGCGACCGTAGCAGTCGCACGGTTCCGGACTGCGCGCCTAGAACCGCGAGACCACCGCGGCCGGCATTCCGTACAAAATAAAAAACTTATAAATACATTTCATTCAAGCATGTTGTAATATAACATGCAACCTGTTACAAGGGATAGAGATTATTTCAAGCAGACATGAATATGGCACCCTGGAACATATGCACCGCAAAAGTAGAGAAGGTAGTGAGAAAGATTAACAGTAATAGGAAATAGGGAATCATGTGAACAAAGCAAGTTACAATACGCAGACAAATTCAGATCTCAAATACTGATACAAATTCAAGCTGCACAGTCGGTAAATGACACGCCCCTATCACTCACTCACGTAGAAGTGTTAAACAATGAGTGCCCCAGTGCAAGTATCTCACTATGTTTATCTTCATTAACTGTGAAACATCGGATGACTGTAGAGAGCATTTAGAATGTGAAGGCTTTTGGAAACAATTATGAAGAAGAAATTGTAACTGCAGAAACCACAAATTTGCCAGGCATGCTCTAATATAATGAGTGTTCATTCTTCTTTCCATGATTGCGGTAGATGAGATAGGGAGCTGCAGAAAATCTGAGCTTTCCGTTTCAAACTACAGGTCAATAGCGTTTTCTGGCAGGAAGTACGCAGACGGCGTGACGGGAAACAGAATGTAATGTCTCATCCCACAACACTCTTTGCAGAAATTACACTCATAAGATATTGAGTTATAATTACATATGATTCTAAATTTCAGTAGAGAACAGCGACGTTCGTGTCACGATTCAGCGATTACTTTTACGTCTCAATCAAATACCACAATTCTTAGAAATCCATTCATTCGTTTCAGTCCGTTCACTATCCCAGTGTCTTTGGTATACTTAAATAATAGAAATCAGAATACGGCAGGAAATGGAAAACCTGAAGTTGTGACAGGTGGCGTAAACTTGAAGATAATGAGATGTCACTAATTCTGACTTACGGAGGACAATCCCTCACATGATACTTGCACTTTGGTTGTCCATTCTGCACCCACACCAGATGTTTTAATGTCTTACGTACCTTAAGTCGATAGGTGTTTTCCTTGTTTATTTACGTCAAATTTCATAATGCTTCTGTTACATAGTTTGTAAACATTTTCCATTTATTTCAATTACCTCGTGACACTGGCCTTCAAAGCCGAAAGCTGGTTTGCGACCATATAAACAATGTTTATCAGAATATCAGGTAAGTGTTTCCAACTTAATGTTATAACCAATTTATTATTTGTCATGATTTTACGATATTATTTAACTCTGAAATTAGTTACGATTAAGGATTTATTGTAAGTGGTTACTGAAGTTAAACTAGCAAAATCCTTTTTAGAAAGTGTTTAATCCAAGTTATTAGCGATTATCTACATCTGCATCTACATGGATATTCTGCAAATCACACATGAGTACCTGACAGGGTTCATCGAAACAACTTCGCAGTAATTTTCTGTTATTCCACTATCGATC
The DNA here is from genome assembly GCF_023898315.1 of Schistocerca nitens. Lineage (NCBI taxonomy): Eukaryota > Metazoa > Arthropoda > Insecta > Orthoptera > Acrididae > Schistocerca > Schistocerca nitens. The sequence continues at coordinate 236,245,626 of NC_064622.1, forward strand.
AGCTCGGGGAACAATCGAACGCCTATAGCTTTCAGTGAAATCTCTGATTTCCCGTATTTTATATGCTGATCGTTGCTCCCTATATAGGTCTACATCAACAAAGTATTTTCGCTTTCGGAGCATAAAGTTGCCGATTGAAATTTCGTAAGGTGATCTCGGGGCAACGCGAAACGCCTATGTTTCATGATGTCCACAGCAAATCCTGTATCATCTGTCCGCTGTGTCTCGAAAATACAAGCGTAATTCCCCTCTTTGAACTTTTTCGATGTATTCCATTAATCCTATCTGGTAAGGATCCCACAATGTGGAGCAGTACTCCTAAAGAGGACGTACAAGAGTAGTCAACGCAGTCTCTTCAATAAATCTGTCACAGGTTGTAAGTGATCTGCCAATGAAACGCAGTGTTTGGTTTGTCCTCCCCACAACATTTGTTATTTGTCCTTTCCGGTTGAAGTTATACGTAATTGTAATTCCTAGGTTGGTTGTTAAATTTACTGCATTTATATGCGACTGATTTATTGTGTAACGAAAGTATAACAGATTTGTTTTAGCACTCACGTGGCTGATTTCACACGTTTCATTTGATTACAAGCCGCCTTGCGCCAAACGCGTTTTGGAAATCTACAAATACGGAATCAGTTTGAAATCTTTTGTCGTTAGCATGCAACATTCTGTGTGAGTAAAGAGCTAATTGTGTTCCACAAGAACGAAAGAACGATGTTTTTATTTATTTATTTATTTATTTAATCCGTGGGGAATATGTGACAATAGACCGGTCTCTTCGACGTAGTTCATTACGTTAGAACACAATATATGTTCCAAAATTCTGTTGTATATCGACGTTAATGATGTGGGCTTGTAAGTCAGTGGATTACTCCTATTGCTTTTCTTGAACGTAGGTGTGACCTGTGTAACTTTCTAGTATTTGGATACCGATTGTATATGATTATTAAGCATGGAGCTATTACATCAGCATACACTGAAAGGAACCTAAATGGTATACGATCTGGACCGGAAGACATTCTTTTATAAGTTATTTAAGTTGTTTCACTGCTGCGAGGATATCCACTTCTAAGTTACTGATGCTGGCAGCTGTTCTTGACTCGAATTCTGCAATATTTGTTTCTTCTTCTTAGGTGAAAGAATTTCGGAAGCATATGTTTAGTAACTCTGCTTTAGCAGCACTGTCATCGATAGTATTTCCATTGCCGTCGCGAAGAGAAGGCAGTGATTGTGTCTTGCCGCTAGCATACTTTACACATGACTAGAATCTCTTTGCATTTTCTGCCACGTTTAGAGACGAAGTTTCATTGTTGAAACTCTTAAAAGCATCTTGCATTGAAGTCCACGCTAAATTTAGAGCTTCAGGAAAAGATCATCAGTCTTGGGGTTTTGCGTTCGTTTAATTTGGCATGTTTATCGTTGTTCCTGTAATATTGTTCTCACATGTTTTGTGTACCATGGGGGACAGGTTCCTTCGTTTGTTAATTTATTTGGAATAACTCTGTTAATTGCCATCGATATTATTTCTTTGAATTCAAGCCGCACCTGGACTACACGTGCTTTGTTAGTTTGGAGGGAGTGGAGATTGTCTCTCAGGAAGGATTCATGCGAATTTTTACCTGTTTTTCTGAATAGATAAATTTTTCGTTTATGTTTGGTAGTTTTTGGAATCACGGTATTCACTTTCGTTACGAAAAACCTGTGTTCACTAATCCAATAACCGTTTTGATGCTCATTATTAGCTCATGATTATTTGTTGGTAACAGGTCAAGTGCGTTTTCACAACCGTTTACTATTAGAGTAGGCTCATGAACTAACTGCTCGAAATAATTTTCAGGGAATACCTTTAGCACAATTTCGGATGACGCTTTATAGGTACCTCCGGATTGAATCATGTATCTTCCCCAACAAATGGAGCATAAACTATAGCTGTATGAGTCGGCATGTGTTCGAAATGAGATCCAAGCTTTCTTTGAACCTTCCAGCAATTGTATCATCTGATTTGGGAAATCGGTAAAAGGATCCAATTAATATCGTATTCCCGTTGCTAAGAATGACCCATACCGTTACTATCTCACAGAAAATATCTGCACTGTGAAAAATAAAACAAAAATTTTCGTGGGAAAAGGTGAGAGCAGAGAATAGTGCCGAAATTCGTTGTTAGAATTTTTTATTCCATGTACGGAAATACGATATTCAAACAGTAGTAAGCATAATATGACGCAATTAATATCCTTAACTGATAATAATGTACAGTTTACCGAACAGATCATAGGATTATAAACGTGATTCTGTACTACCATCAGTAGTTGCTAGTATTCAAATTATATTTAATTTTTCGAATAATCCTTATTAACGTCAAGTAGTTTTCTGCAGACTACGCAGAATACAAAGATAAGGATAAATATATTACAGATATCAGATCAGATATGTTAACCGTAATAGTTCACAGAATTCATAAATTTTTTCTGAAATCTCCCTCTCTCTCTGTCTATCTATCCATCTCTCCCCCTCTCACAAACAATCCATTACAGCAGTAAATCGCTACAAACTGGAAGAAAGTAAGTGGACCTGCATAATCCAGTCAGTATTAAGACTGATAGAGACAAAGCAATTGTTGAGTTGACGAAAGTAATAGAAAGAGATCACTTTTACTTATAATAATTTAGGGAATCAACGAGTAAGCTACACTGCGACGATCTGATTGAGATATGAACCTCACCGTTCGCATACTAGAAATAAATTCCATTCATTCACTGGAGTGGGAACGTTATTAGGGAGCCAAGTGTTCCTAGGTACAAATCCAACTCGATATAGTAATGCATTCATTGATTTCATGATTCCCAGCACTTTAATTTATGTTACGAACTTACCTCTGCACTTAACACTGTTGTCCTTGCTCTGTGAAAATTGCGCTAATGTCATCTTGGTACTGTTGTAACTACTTGCTAGATGTATGGTGTCCGTGTTTCAGTGTTTCTGTTTTAGGTTATGAACTTATATTTATATGTCGAACTCCTGTTATTGTCCAACTGTGGAAACTGCAGCTATGTTAAATTGGCACTTTCGCCAATACTGTTGGCTGTGTGGTCTTTGCTATCCAAAGCCAAAAATAAATATATAAATAATCAAATAAATAGTTTTCAGGATCACTTTCAGTTCCTTTTAGCTGTAAGATTTTTATCGCAGAAATGTTAAAGAGCTCAGAAACTTAGGAACACCGTCAACAGCTGTCACCAAACTTCGCGTTTAGAAGTAGATGAATATATATAAATGTTTTTTTTATTTTTAATTTTCGTCCGAACAATGGCGGAGCGTGTAGCTGGCGGGTGCGTAGCTTTAGGAGACGCAACAGCAGCGCGGTCCGCTAAACATGAAAAGTGGGTGAAGAGCGCCGGTGACAGCGGGTAATCCTGCAAAACGACGGCGTCACCGGCTCCAGAGGGGCGCCGCTTTGTGTGCGACTGCCAGTGACGTGTGATGTAAGGTAGGGCAGGGTAGGGCAAGGCAGGAAAGCCGAGCCACGCCGAGCCACGCAGCAATACGGCAAATGTCGAAAGGCTACAAAAGCACCCTTTCGTGTCTCTTCATTCCTTCCTCTTTTCTCCACCCTGCCACTGCCCTCCCTTCGACCTCCCCCCTTCCCCTCTCGGTCGCTGTCTCTCTCCCTCTTTCTGTCCCTGCACGTATCTACATCCCTTCACCTAACCCCGTTACACACACACACACACACACACACACACACTGGACCCAATACTCACAGCTTTCTTTTCCAGTTGCAAATAAAGTTCGCGCACGTTATTTGTCTTTGCCGTTTTGATGATTGCCTTGTTGTTTGTTCCTCAGATTACAAATCTATTTGACGGTCTGTAAACTCTATGACTGACTGGAACTCTAACACGGAGCATGCGAAATGTAATAACACTGCACCAAAAGACGTTATTTTGATATAGTTTTCTTACGCTGCCAGTTTGGACATTCCAATCACGCCATCTTAAATCCTCTCGCATGAGTGACACAAAGTACCACTCGTGCATGTATAAGACAAGGCACCTATATTCGTATCTGGTTCGTAGAGCCGGCCGGAGTGTCCGTGCGGTTCTAGGCGCTAAAGTCTGGAGCCGAGCGACCGCAACGGTCGCAGGTTCGAATCCTGCCTCGGGCATGGATGTGTGTGATGTCCTTAGGTTAGTTAGGTTTAATTAGTTCTAAGTTCTAGGCGACTGATGACCTCAGAAGTGAAGTCGCATAGTGCTCAGAGCCATTAGAACCATTTGTTCGTAGATAAGCGAACTTCGTGAAAATATGTGAAGAGCACATAAACGAGTGGCACTTGGTGTCAGTTATGCGACAAACCTGAAGATGTTGTGGCTGGAACGTCGAAACTTGTTGCCTAATAAAACCATGTTAAAATAACGTCTACACATTTCATGGACCAGCCGTTGTCCCATGATCCTGAGCCCAAGATAGAGTTGCATTTCTCTTCCATTAGAATTTCGAAAACTGGAAGGAGATTCTTGCAATTTTAATTTTACGAGGTGCTCTTCAACTCCTAGTTTAATAATTCGCTCGCTAGGAGCAATAACGTCGAGTGTCAAACGTTGGTATTCGACATTCGACCCCGTACAAAATTTTAATCATTCAGCTCCAGCAAAGCTTACTTCCTATAGCAAAATCAAATATTGATTCTGCGTAAGTAATTATTAAACGAATTACATTTACGTAATCGCATGTACACTCACAGATTGTATTCAAAGTTAACTGATAACAAATAGCCTTGCTGTACTCAAATCGGCAACTGTGATTATCTGTAGTAACTTTACGTATCAGACGCAGCTGAATTATTGATTACAAAACAGTAGCTAGTTTCAGAATGAAAACTACTGTCTGACAGCGTGTTCTTCACCATTGATTTCACTTGCTATTCCCAGACACTTCATGCTGCACATGCTACTATGAACTTGCTCTACAGTCAGCAGGTATGAGTATTGAACAAAGTCGTTATGCTCGTTACACGTGACGTAAGAATCACAGCTCTACTAATCTGCAGCAAAAATTAAAATTAATATCTAAGTCCGTGCAGTTTTGGTAAACGTTCAACGAAAGCTAAGGAAGATGACGCGGTACCTTCCTAGATATTATCCGGATCGAGAACTTTGTCACCATGTATGAAGTATGTTCACTAAACTAACAAACTAAGCGGGATCGCCGTTCACTCTGTAGCTCACTGAGCGTATCAGTGTAAAAACCTGAGCTTTATAGAATCTCTCTCCAGTGGTGTAACTGATATAAGTGGTAAATAGGCTGACGCTCGGGCTAACTCTATCGAAAACTTGCCATACTTACTCATCTTGCTATTTTCCTATATATTACGTTAAGCTTCAGGTAAAAAACAAACTAGTTTCAAGTAGCCACTTTATAGTAAACAGTTAATAACTGCGCTACTTGTTAAGCGTTTTCTCTCGTTATCAGACAGAATTGCTCACATGACAATAACTGACAAATCATGTTGTCTCTTGTTTCTAGGCCTCCCTTTTCCCGCAATCGCTGTAATACAAGTAATATGGACTTTATTTCATCTTCTGATATAGAACCCACCTATTTAGACCAAGCAAGTTTCGATTTATTTGAGAGTATCTTCGTTGGTCACTGTAAGAATTTAGGTTTTCTTACAAATCAGTCATTATCGTAAATAGTGCACGTGTCTTACATCACTAGTACTAATCAGTGTTAAATTTGAATGACTGTCTTCTTTCTACTTCAATCCAAACGTTCTTCCACACGTAAGTGCTTGACATTTGCAACGTAGCGCTCTCTCTCTCTCTCTCTCTCTCTCTCTCTCTCTCTGTGTGTGTGTGTGTGTGTGTGTGTGTGTGTGTGTGTGTGTGTGTGTGTGTGTGTGTGTGTGCGTGTGCGTAAAACGTCTGTGATTTAACGCCGTTTAACAGTTACAACGTAAAAGATGAGAACTGCTTACGTTCTTGACAAATATCTTTCTAAGAAAAAACCAAATTTTTACAGTGGCCACTGAAGACGCTTTGAAATAAAGTGAAACGTGTACTGTCGAAATAATATTTTTATTACACTTGCAAAAGACGGATTACAACATGTAGTACTTAAATTTTTTAAAAATGCTAATGATAATAATCTCAAAGCAGTTTCTTCCCTCTCAGAATAGTGTACTCAATTAATGTGGGAGAACAAAGCATTTTTTTACGTACACCGATATTGAATTTGCCAGACGTATAGATTCGGATGTTGTTGGTTGGAAGGTTGATAGTTTTGAGGGAGGAGACCAGACAACGAGGTCGTCGGTCTCATCGGATTAGTGAAGGACGGAGAAGGAAGTCGGCCGTACATTTCAAAGAAACCATCCTGGCATTTGCCTGGAGCGACTTAGGGAAATCACGGAAAACTTCAGTTAGGATGGCCGGACGCTTGATTGAACCGTCGTCCTCCCAAATGCGAGTCCAGTGTGCTAATCACAGCGCCACCTCGCTTGGTTAGCTCGTATGTTTTGGCAGCAACGCCTATTTTGCTAGATGGTCACGAGCTGCGCGAGTTTTTGAGTTGGGGGCATCACAGTGTTGTTGCCAACAATGCTGAGTCGTCACTGCTAGCCCGAGCGCCAATTTCTGCTAAACGTCGTTCCGTAAAAACGCGATGCAGGTGGTAAGTATAGTGTTGGTTAAATTTATGAAGTTAATTTCTGCACGGATAAATCAGTCGCCGCCATCTAGTCAAAAGGAGTGAAACGCCCGCTAAACCCGCTGGGCAGAACAGGTGATTAGGATTGTCGAAAGGGAAAATAAGGTTAGGGTCAGTGTCACTCAAAATTGTAATTTATTGTAGTTTAATAACAGATTTACAACCAAAACAGCACATAGCCGAACCATCACAACTACGAGTTTCGAAGTGAAATTCTTTCACGGCTTAAGGCCTCCAAACGAGAAATATTAAAAATCAACAAGATAGAAATGCAGTTAAAATAGCATATATATATATATATATAACAGTTAGGAGGAAAGCCTCACGGCAAATGTAGATAGAACAAAGATACGCAAGGTGGACTACAAACGGCTGAAGGCCCACAATAACGTTTCCCTGATTTTAAAATAATTATCATAAACTTTCAAAGGCAGAAGGTCGCAATGTTTAAGCTTGAAAGGTAATTTTAAGAACGAAGTTCCAAGGCTGAAGGCCCACAATTAATTTTCCAAAATAAAAAAATACATATATAATCATAAGCCTTTAGTTTTAAGTATCTTGTGGCAATGGTCGAGCGAGCCATGTCGACGCAGACGTCAGTGCTCCAACCCGACTGCACTACTGCCGCATTGCAACTCCCCGACTGACAGGTCCGGACTGCGCTCCAGACGCGTTACAACTGACTGGCCGCCCGAATTCGCGACCAGAACTCTCTTACGACAGAAAACGACCGGGAAGTAATAGCAGTCGAGCAAAGATACTGCGAGAGGGTAAGTATCGATACGCGCTCCTAGCGCCGCTCACGGTCAGGAGAAGCAGCAACTCAATGACCGTAGTATTTTAAATTAACGCACTGAGGTGGAAGTACGTAAAATACATGATGGCGGGAACACGAGCCACGCAACACATTTTTTCTTGGCCAAGTTTGGTTAAAAAATGCGGAATTTGTTGTGGGACATTGTGGAATATTCCCGGTGCAGCCCCAATAGTTACCTGAAATTTCGAAGGGTAGCGGCGCTATACGTAGCCTTCAAAACGGCATAATGACGAAGGTGAGTTCCAAGCAGGGACCTGCCACTGAGTTTCTTTTGGCGTAAAACCAGATCACGGCAGTTTTTCATAAGGGCTTCTAGAAAGTCTATGGAGACCTATAAGTGAACAAAAGCACGGTGAGTCGTTTCGCGAGGCGTCTGATTTCATCGCAACAAGGTTGCGCAACCTTGTCCGATCTCCCGAGTACCGGTCGGCCGCATATAGCATTGACACCTCCAATGTTGGAACGTGAGGGCACTCTCATTCGAGGTGATCGACGGATCACAGTCAAACACCTCGCTGCACAACTGGACGCATCTGTCGGTAGTGCTGACAGACATGTCCACCAGTTACGATACTCAGAGGTGTGTGGCCGTTGGGTTGGGACCATAAACAGCAACGTACGACCATCTGTGCGGAATCCCTTCGGCGTTGCGAGACTGATGGTGACCAATTCGGACCGGACATAGTCACAGGCGTTGAAACATGGGTTCAGCACTTCGAAATGGAAACCCAACGGGAACCCATGGAGTATCAGCACAACACCTTCTCACGGAAGAAAAAGTTCAAAATGACACCCTCAGCCGGTGAAGTAAGGCACCGGACTTCTGAGACTCTGAAGGGGCTATTCTGTTTAATGTCCTCCCTCATGGTGCAACGAACAGCTCCTGAAGTGAACTGTGCTACCCTCAGGAAATTGGAGAAACAACTTCAGCCTGCTAGTCCCCCAAAAAATGCAAAATAACTGCTCTTTCTCAATGCAACCCACGTCTGTGCACCCGTAGGGAGATCACCAATTTTTTACTGGACTATTCTCCTCATCCATCCAACAGCTCGGATGTCACACCTTCCGACTTCCATCTGTTTCATCCAATGAAGGATGTACTCCGCGGGAAACAGTACAGGGATGATGGGGAAGCTAATATTGCACCAAAACGTTGTCTCCGATGTCGACCGGTAGACTGGTACAACGCGAGCTTGTAGACCATCCCAGTGAGGTGGTGTAAGGGCGTCACACTGAAAGGAGATTATGGAGAGTATGTTCAAAGACAAGAGTGGTAAATAGTACGGTGTGTTTGAATCATGAATAAAACCAATCCGCTTTCAGAAAAAAATGTTTCATTTCTTAGCGAACGTCCTTCGTAAGTGGAAGAATTATGTCTGACGCTGCAGGAAGCGAATTATTATAGATATACTGTAGTTACCGATATTAAAGCACGCAATGAGGATTGGTATTAACGTTCTGCGACCAACAGCTGAAGACTCATTTTAATAGACAGTGCTGTGAAGAATAGTTTTCTGTTGAAAACTCCGAAAGTACCAAGTCTTTCGTTGTCGTGTGAATGAGAATTACATAATCGAAGAGAGTGAGTTGTTTCGATCACTCAGATGCCATCCGATATTATTTCTATAAAACTAGTCAAGTGCCCCGGATTCACACGGGTAGCAAGAATTTTCTAAGGGCGAACGGTTTGAATGCTCTAGCAGTAACAAATTTTCCACTAACTTACTTAGCGAATCAATCTATATTTCAATGAAAACCGCGTGAAAATCTTTACAGTAGATCCTGAGTTTAGCCTTCGTATACGGACTGAAAAACTCGACGTGGGAACACCATTCATCATAGTTTAGCCAGTTTGCACCGATTACTTGTGACAATATTTATGTATGGGATGGTTGTCCATATTACTAATTTATTCATTATAATTTTACATCTGTACATATCTATTGCATCTATAGTAAACTTTCAGTCACTGATTCGTGACATACAGTAACTAAAAACGTATGGAACATGTTTCTAAATGTATTTGAGATTTCGTTTACTGTAAATTACGGTTTGACATTTATTTGACAATTCGTTTACTAAGATGCTCAACGTTTACAAGGTATAATTAGTTAATCGACGACAGTATTATGTTCCACTGCTCGTATTTTGTTATAAATAATGTATTTGACCCGAGGATGTGTTCTTGTCAAATGTACTATCCGTTTTCGTGTTCCAATACGTCAATAAGATTTTCCATACAATATTTATGTTTAGAGAATGTGTATTCGTTTATTACTTAATGTGGATTGTTGCACGTATGTATATATACCTACAGCTCTTGAAGTATGTTTATACAGAATCATTTCGGTATTCAGTTCAGTTTCCATTACTGTCGCTTTTTCTGGTGTCAGGGAAATTTAACTTTATTGTTGCTTAACTCATTATAGTTTGTGAACATAGAGTAGCTTAGTAAACGAGATATCAAGTAAATGTTAAATCGTAAATTCCAGGCCTCGAACCAAGAACAGCTGCCAACATGAGTAACTTAAAAGTATATATCCTGAGCCTTGTGAAGCCAACCACGTAATAAAAGCAAGTCTTCTGCCCCAAACTGTATACCAATTGGGATCGTTTCAGAATATGCTGATGCAACTGCTCTATACTTAACAGTCATATACAACAACTCTCTCGACGAAAGGCTCATGCCCAAAGACTAGAAAGTTTAACAGGTCACACCAATATTCAAGAGAGATCGTAGGAGTGATCCACTAAATTCAGGCCCAGATCATTAACGTAGATACGCAGCAGGAATTTGGAGAGAACCATCTATTGACACACAGTCAACGCGGATTTAGAAAACATCTTTCTTCTGAAAGACAACGAGCTCTTTACTCACACAAAATGTTGAGTGCTATCGATAAAGAATTTAAAATTGATACAGTATCTCTAGATTTCCAAAACGTCTTTGACACTATACAACACAGACGGCTTGTAGTGAAATTCCGTGCTTATGTAATACCCTATCAGCTATGTGACTGTGTTCGTGATTTCCTGTCAGAGAGATCACAGTTCGTAGTAAAATATATCGATTAAAATGGAAGTGACTCATTCCTGGCGTTTCCCAAGGTAGAGTTACAAGCCCTATGCTATTCCTTATTTATACAAACGACTTAGGAGACAATCTGAGCAGCCCTCTTAGGTTGTTTGTAGACGATTCTGTCGTTTATCGTCTCTTAAGCTTATCAGAAAATCAAAACAAATTGCAAAAGATTTAGAAAAGATGTTGCGAAAATTGACAACTGACCCTAAATAATGAAAAGTGTGAGGTCATCGACATGAGTGCTAAAAGGAATCCGTTAAACTTTAGTTACACGATAAATCAGTCTAATCTAAATGAGGTAAATTCTGTTAAATGCGTAGGAACTACAGTTACGAACAACTTAAACTGTAAAGAACACATAGAATATGTTGCGGGAAAGGCAAACCAAAGACTGCGCTTCTTTGGCAAAACACTTAGAAAATTGAACAGATCTACTAAACACACTGCGTGCAGTACTCTTGTTTGTTCTCTTTTGGAGTATTGCTACGCAGATTGGGACCCTTACCAGATAGGATTAATGGATTACATCGAGAGAGTTAAAAGAAGAGCAGCACGTTTTGTATTATCGAGAAATAGGGAGAAATTATCACGGCCAAGGTACAGGATTCGGTTGGCCACCATTAAAGCAATGGCTGTTTCGTTGCGGCGGTATCTTCTCACAAATTTTCATTCACCAGCATTCTCCTCCGCATGCGAAATTATTTTATTGACGCTGGCCTACATAGGAAGTCGGTGAACCGTCTGCCAGGCACTGAAATGTGACTTGCAGAGTATCCATGTAGATGTGGGTGCAATTTACAGTAAAAATGGCTCTGAGCACTATGGGACTCAACATCTGTGGTCATAAGTCCCCTAGAACGTAGAACTACTTAAACCTAACTAACCAAAGGACATCACACACATCCATGCCCGAGGCAGGATTCGAACCTGCGACCGTAGCGGTCGCGCGGTTCCGGACTGAGCGCCTAGAATCGCTAGACCACCGCGGCCGGCCAATTTACAGTAAACAAATTGTCAAACAGGTGTGGAAAAGTATTCCATACTTACCATGTGTTACATAATCTTTACGAATTAGACAGTGATAGATCACTACAGATGCAATATGCACTTAAAATAAAGCTACCAACGTAAAAAATTGTTACCTACGTAGTATTCGCAAGATACTTGAAAATAGCAATATGGCCCTGACACCTGTCGTAAAGAGCATTCAAGTTATTACAGCTAGTCTCAACCCTTCGTTTGAAAATATTTATAAATTATACACACAAGCCTTCCTTGTGAATCAGTGTATCTATTAGTGAAAACCGTATAAAAGTACCTACAATAGTTCCTGAGGTTTACGAACACACACAGAGAGAAAAACTCGGGTGTGGAGATAAATTTAGAAATAGGTGGAAAGTAAAACCTCTTTAAATCGAGCCCTGGCAATCCGATTCTGTTTAATCCGAGATGGATAATGGATGAGCGCTACGTTATAAAAAAATCAAAACAATATAACGGAAAATGCCGAAAATACACGTTAGGTGGTTCTGATCTGTGGCCGAGATGCGCTCCCCATTCTTAATTCACAATCGTGCCCCATCCAGCCCCTGTTGTTTCACCCGCCAAATTTCAGCCAGTGTCTGTTCTGAATCAGTAAGCTGTGTGTCAGTAATTTGGTCACGGTACGCATTTATTATTGTTCTTGCCATTTGTCACCAATATGAGCGATTACTTTTCAGAACAGGAGATGAATTTTGTTTCTTTGGATAAGAAAATTTGATCACCGAGAGGATTGGCTAGTGGTGAGGATGTGAAAATGGTAGCGGCGGAGTTGGGCGTAGGCGAAGTAACACTAACTGACCGTCAACGAAACAGAACCAAACTAGAGCAACCGCACTCTACCAAAGCGTCTTCTTCTTCGCAATTCACTGGTCGCAAAATTATGAAAATATCAGAATATGAACAAACTAACCTTGTCCAACCAATGGACCAAGGAACGCAGACATGTCTGTAAAACATACATCGGCGTCAGTTGTTGCAATCACTTCGGCATTCTACAAAAAATGAGCCCAATCAATAGAAGCTGCCCTGAGAAAAAAAAAATATTTGGAAAATGTTGTCCACTGAGGTGCAAAAGCTTCGGTCCGTTTAAAATCAGAAATACTCTTATGGGAACATAATAAAAACGAAAAGAACATAATGAAATAAGGACAACCGGTCAGAAGAAAACGAAAATGAACGGTTGTTTGATTTCATTAGACACCTTTCTGAGGAGAGAATGCAGACAAGAATGAAGTGCAAATGTGGTAGAACCAAGAGGATCAGTATTCAGTTACTGACAGTGCTACTGTGGAAATGGAATAATATAAAAGGAAACAGATATGCTAATGATGAAGAAGAAGTGCACGATGTTGGTGCCAGCCAAGTGAGTGATAGTGTTGGAACGGCGGAATTAGAAATAGCATTGCGCTACGTGGAGCAACAGAATGTGCCGACACCAGCTAATGTTAAGCTTCTACTAAGGTGGCAGTACTACGCTGCTAGAAAAGAAGTTCTTGGAAAAGACAAAACAGCTATTGATTCATTTTCCGGAAAATGAAACATGTACAGTCGTAACAGCTGTGCAGTAGTTCACATAATAAATATGCTTACAGCAAATGTTTGAGTTTGTATTAGCACATTTTTTCTGCAACAAGCACTAGGTAATATGTAATAGATAAAAGCTTTGTTCACTGTGATAATACTGCCATTATAAAATGCTGAATCTACTTTTAAACAAAAGATCTCTGAAACTGTCATTCATCATGTAGTTCGAGGTTTCCCAGATTTGAGCTCTACTTGGCTTCAGTTAAGCTGAATTATCGAGGTTTATACGGTGTATGTTATTGCATGAATGTCATTCATGGTCATTAAGAAGCTACATATTATGATTTACCGGGCTGTTATAATTAAGCTTTCAAGTCTTCCTCCTGTGCAGACGGAAATTTTTTACCGCATGGCTACCCAACTTTATAGAGATGATGTTCACATTTTCCGCACCGGGGTTGAAGAACATGATTTGGAAGTTACAATTAACTGGAGATTGGCATTTGAACCTGGGAGAGTGCGATGGCCAATATTGCCACAAGTTGTTGAAGACGTTAATCTTGTCACGGCTGAAAGTGCGACACCTTCATGCAGGTACGAGCTGCATTACTACAGCTAACATTTCATGGTTCACCGTTCGAAAAGTGCTGCGAACAGTTGTGAAATGACACCTTCACGCTGTTCCAGGCTGTCGTCGATGCAGATGGTCGTCACACGGAGTAACGCTGTGCTTCACAAACACATCTGTTCCACAGAAAAACTAATCACCGAATTTCCATTCAGCAAACAAACTGACGTATGTACGTCCTCAGTACGTGAACAGTTTACCCAAATATCGTCAAATGTGTTATCGTTAGAGAAGTTCGGCTGTATCAGCAGTACATCGAACTAACGAAAATGTGCATGTACATAGGATCGTTGATGTTGTTTTGTTCCTCAGTCCGTAGTCTGACTGATACAGCTGTAAACAATAACGTATCGCCTGCAAGCCTCTTCATCTGTGCGTAGCTGCTGAAATCTAAAAACACTTCAGTCTGCTCCTTCTACCTATAATTTACTTGATCAAGTTGTGTTAAAAATTTATTTTCCGACCAGTTCTGCACATTACCTCTTCATTAGTTATTGGATATTCCCATATAATATTCAACATTCTTTGTAAGACCTCAGTTAAGAAGTTTATATTTTTTCCTTGTATATTCTCTTTATTGCTTACGTTTTTTTTAATACAACGCTACAGTCTAGGCAAATATCTGATAAAAAGACAGCGGAATACTAAAATTGAAGTTGATTTTGGAAATATTCATCGTCTTCAGAAACGAGTTTCCTACTGTACCATTCTACATTTGAATCCACTCTACTTCAGTCATCAATTAGTGCACACCAAAACTCTTCTGGTAGTTTTGCTCGTCTCATTTCCTACTCAAATGTCTCACCATCGCCAGATTTTTATTCATATACGATCCATTAACAATTTTGAATTTTGCTGATGTTCATGTAATAAATGGAATTAGAAGAGAGAATGTGCACTTCACTAATACTAATTTCTGCAATTATACTGTGATTTTCACACCAAAGGAAACCGCTTTAGATAGATAGATATTTTGTGTAGTCGTTCAGTAAATCTTTTTATTCAGCATAAGTACACTGTTACCTGAATGTAGACAAGCGTGTTATCATGAACTAGTGCGCAGAAACGGTTAGCTTTCTGCCTAGAAATACAACGTTTACGTTATCATTTTACTTTCAGACGTTATGTGCCACGAATAACGAGGTAATACAAGCTCCAATGTGAGCCTGTCCTCGAGTTATCTCATTCAAACCAAGAGACCCTACGTATTTTGTCGATTCGGAAAACATTGCATCTAACACGGATCAGAGAAGTTCAAAATTACATGACATTAATGCGAAATACGAGGGTCATCCACAAAGTAAGTTCCGTTTGGTTATATTAAACAAACGTGTACAGATACAGAAAAAATATTTATTGTACAAAGACCTACAACAGTTAGGATTCAACTTTACAGAATTCTGACTGATTTATGGAATTGTCACTTCGAGGTCAAGAAGTTATGGGCTGCTAGACTTGTTGCCGATAGGTAGGAACAGCACGCAAGTATTACGGAGATGCTTCAGGAATTCGATTGGTAATACCAGGTGGGAAGGCGATTTTATTTTCGAGCAACGCTGTTGAAGAAATATAGAGAACCGGAGTTTGAAGCTGACTTCGAAACGATTCTACTTCCGCCAACATACACTTCTCATAAGGACCACGACGATAAGATAGGAGAAATTAGGGCTCATACAGAGGCACAGAGACAATGATTTTTCCCACACTCTGTGGGAAATGACTGGTAGTGGTACAGGATACCCTGCGGCATGGCGGTTGTATGTATATGTACATGCAATCGAATCTTCTTATGAAAGAGTAATTCACAGACGTTAATTCCAGAAATGCTAAGTAAATAAGAAAATGGAAGTTCAGTCTTCGGAGAACGCACAAATTCTTCACAGAAATTCATTTTCAGTTCTAAATCTTCGATGTTGCGACTTACATTGTCACTTACAAAATGTTATGCTCGTTATCCGCTTTCACCGTGACACTTGAATAAAACATACTTTGTGTGATAGAAATAACCTCTTCTTAAAGAGGTAATATTAGAAAATTTTTACTGTACCGGTAAAGTTACGATGATGTCCACTGAAGATATAACACACTTCCAATACATCTGCAGTTGATTATTACCTTAGAACATATTTTGACAGTCTACTTTTAGCCTCTAGAAAAGATTGAAACATATTTAAAATCAATTTCATTATATTCGTTCACACGTGTAAGGAAAGATATTTTTTTATCCTCTTGGTACCATTCACAATGCAAAATTTAAGATATCATTAGAGGTTTTCTGTTTATTATAATTCGTGTGTCTGAGAATAAACTGAAAACTTACCATGCTAAAAGACTGCATTGTTAAATCATCTGAAGTGTTTGGTCTGTACTATAAGTGACAGAGCGTAATTCAGGATGTCGTAGCCGTTGCAAGGACTGAGCGGCTGATCTGAATTAAAATGGCTGGACGATTGGTTGTTGATGATAAAATAACAATAAACATGTAATTCCTACATGTAAGTTCCAGAAAAGTGTGTGAGGAAAACTTGTAAGATATCATCCTTGTTGTGAAGTAAAAATGTATTCTGCGGGGAAAGCGAAAGCGCTAAATAATTTACTCATCATGTTATTCCAGTTAACAGCTTGTAAATACTTCACGAAATGCGTGACACATAAATGCCCACTCTATTTGTATTTTATTCCAACCGGGTTTGGTTATAAACCGTTTTCACGGTAGGCGAAAATATAATCTGCAGCCAACATCAGATATAAAAAGTAAAGGTAGGCGAAAATATAATCTGCAGCCAAAATTAGATATAAAAAGTAAAGGTACGTTTATTTCGAACATTAAAAGTACGATATCTGTGTGAAGAGCTACCATCCGAAGAGTAACAGCACGAGGCATTATCTCTTCGTAATTTATTATTGGAGAGATAGCTTAAGTGCCAGTCTGCGATTACAAATACAGATACAGAGATAATGTTGCGAATAGTCTAGAACACTTTTGATGGAAGTCAGTCATTGCAATGTTGCAAAGAACCTACTTGTCTTGAGATGAGTGGACGAAGCAATGAACTGTCTTCCATGTAACATTGGATTGCCTTATAAATAACGAGAAATCCTGTCCACATTTCGAACTCTGAAATATTCATGAAGGTTCCAAATTCGGATACAGATAAAAACTGTTTTGCTTATGTGTGACAGACAGTGACATGTCTTCAAATGATATTATCAAGATCACTTGTGAAATCAAGTAAAAAATAAAGTTGTACAAGATACACAGTGTTCATGCATGGGTAAAATTGTGTATTTAGCAGCTGTAATGGCTAGCGACTTTGAATTCAAAGTGTCCAGTATTGCCATCTATGTGCGGTATCTTCTGTACAACCTGGTCGCTTTTAGAAGCCACCTGCAACCTATCAAGAATAACGAATTAGATAAACCTTTGAAATACCCTGTTGGGGGAGTTCCTCCAGTTGTGAATGATTAGTGTGAATATTTTATAACGATGTTTACTTAAAAAAAAGCGTCACACAGCAAAATTAGGATCTGGAAAGTTCTGACGTGATTATGAGATCCCTTCCGAAATGGTAATTAAAAATCTGTGTAAGACTTTTCTCTAACTTCGGAAGTCAGTGTGTGCGGTTAAGCTAAACTAGACAGAAAGCACGATAAATTGTTGGAGGACCTTTTGAGTTTGTCTGTATTTTCGTAAACGGAGACTAGTTACCCAGTAAAAATTTAATCACGCATATACGTTTATTGGTGGATAGAGAAAGAGAGAGAGGGAGTGAGAGAGAGAGTGACAGAGAGGGGGGGTGGATGGGGGAAGAGAAAGAGGATGAGAGAGAGAGAGAGAGATAAAAAAAAACAGATTAGCTCCTCCTCCCAGTCCCTTGCCATCTGGGATCAATAGCAAAAAATAGAGAAGATCGTATGAGTTAAGACTCGCTTCGTCACAGGTTTACTTAGTAGGCATGAGAGCGTTACGGAATGCTAACCTAACTCCAATGACAGGCGGTGAAAAAGAGGCGTTGTTGATCACACAGAAGATTAGTCCTACTGCTGAATTACCGAAAGCGCAGGTTCAAAAATGAATCAGGTAAGATGTCACACATATTATCAGAAATGACGAGAACGATGAAAAAAGAGAGATTACAACTGACGCGCAGTTTTACTTCTCTTGCGTAGTCTTTCTTCTCTATGGACCATTCATGAATGCGGAAGAAGTCCTAAGTTCCGTTGCAGAGTATAGATGTAGATGTAGAAAATTACCATATTTACTATTTAGGAACGCATCTTTTGTCCATGCTATGTAAGCCTATTCTGGGCCTAGTAAGAACGCAGTATTTGCATATAACTGTCACGGTTGCGCACAGAATACTGAGACCATGGTGTTAGTTGTGGAAGCTGAGGTAAACAAAAATGAAAGGAGTTTGTTAGCATGTACGCAACAGGTCTGTAATAGCAATGAGGGGGCTGCAAGGTTAAACGTCCGCATGTGATCAAGAGAGGACTATTAAAATGAATCAGTTCGCCACTTGATACAACATGGCCGAAGCTATTCGTTTTAAAAGTCAAGAAACCTAATCCGTGATCTTATCGCACTAGCAATCATAAATGGACACTAACTCTCCTTTGATCATTACAGCGAAACCGTGCGACTACTCGGCTTAGAATAAAATAGCCACATGATTCGGTGGAATTGCATCGGCCTCAAAGTGACGTATGTCAGTACTGAACTATCCTGAAAAGAAATTAAAAATCAAATTATTACTGAAAAGGGATACGCGATCAACGTTGTCAACTTACTTAGAAGGAAAGGGAATGCGGGTCTAACGACGTGTCGACAACATGGACGTCATAGACGGAGCACAAACTCTTAATGTGAAAGGACGGGTAAAAGATTTTTTACGTTCTTTTCAACGGAACTATACAGGAATAAGCCTTAAGTGATATAAGGAATGTGTGGAAAACCAAACACTTGATGAAAGAACGGTAAACTGAATTGAATCCCTCCAGAATACAAGTCGAATGTCTTATTTAACAACTTGCCTCCTCGCTTGCGGACTTCTTCAGGTAAATGTGTACAGATAAGATGGTGATTGCCCACGTGTTTGGGACGAGAACTATGGAGAAACGCGTAGACTCTATGAAAATAATTACGGCAGTCTAAATTGCAAGGCACATTTACTGAAAGACGACCGGTTTCGATCGTCACATGATCATATTCAGACCTACACCATATTGATGGACAACAGCTGTTCTTAGAACAGGAATCGCTGAATGACGATACTCCACCGCTCAATTGACTGCTGCAGTTGACAATCGTCAACCAGCGATTCCTGATCCATACACAGCCATTGTCCATCAATATGGCTGTAGGTCTGAAAATGTCATGTGGTGATCGAAACCACTCACCATTCAATAAATGTGCCTTGTGATCTAGATTGTTATAGTTATTTACAAAGATTGTATTTTGATCGCTGATATCTCCAATAATGTAGGCTCTATTTCTATTAGACTTCAGCTCTTTGTCATCAGCTCTTATCTGGTCCAGTTTCCTCGCCTGCTACAAAGGGTTCTTAACAGAAGACTACGCACTTCCTCTACAGTCGCACTCAGAGACGACGTAAGGTAAATCTGAATCCAATATCGCTGATGTTACGCTCACAGAATTTAATGCCTGTGAAGGAAGGCTATTATTCTCTTCTATTAGTAGTAGAATAATCCATAAATCTGAAAATAAACTGTTACGTAGGAGGCAAGTGGCCGCCAATAGATTTAAATACCCTGCAATGAAATTTATTAGTTAAATCCAATCAGATGATATGCAGGACAATGCTGCGAAGCGCCGAAACCTATATGTAAGCTATAAACGCTTCTGAATAAGAATTGGAGAAAAAAATACCTACCTATCACCGTCATTCCTGGCCGTTAATGAGGCCATTCTGGAGTGAACAATGGCCTCGCACTGCCTCTGCTACTGTAATGGCCATTTAGTCAGCCGATTCACGGTGGTATTCGCTGTCCGGAATCTCAAGAACGTGTGTTTTTCCCGTATACTACATAAATAATAACATTGGAAGCAGAAACTGTTTCTGTTTCTGACGGCCAGAATTTATCAACTTTACACAGCAGGGGCCACATAAATAACACCGCCTTGAAAGGAAATCATTTCAGTTCTATAGAATTTATCAGACAGAATGCAGCAACTTTATTGGGTGTCACGAACTCAAATGCTGTGAGTTATGTCGGATTGCTCGATGCAAATTGACGACACAAAAATAAAGGACGAATTTTTCAGAAATAGCTCGACAAGGAATGTCATTGGCGAATTTGACGTTATCTATGTTACCAAGAGACAGTATTTTCAGATACCACCAGATAAAAACTGCGTGGTGTTCCCCATATCTACAAAATAAATCTGAATTAAAAGTACTTTGGTAACAATAGCCTTTACATTTAAAGGATACTAATCGATATGTGGCTATAATTAAGTATCTACATATGGTGACGATACAAAATTTAGTTAATCTCTTTCTGTCACGAGCACAATGGATAATGTGTTCTTCCTGGAAATAAACATACGACAAGGAAGTAGATAATAAGCAGTTTTTTTTCTTTTTTTGCAATCATTCAGTACGTTCAAACACCACAACGCAAACCCTACGTGGAACACCCACTCTGTATTATTCACAGCGTCTAAAGGAACATATTTAGCAATAAGTTGTATGTCTAAGATATCCAGATCAAACAATTACATACAATGTTTATAAAATGGGAAAGTATATCTTCATAAGAAATAATTTTTAAGGAAGAGGAGGCCCCGACAACCAGTTTAGCTAAAGGAATCGTTAAATATTATTATTAGAATAGAATATTTTTGTGCCATACCAATGTCAGAGGCCTTGGTGCGACATTTGGTAATGAAATTCTACTAACGCTGCACGCTAACTGGATTGAATTGTAAACGCAGTTCATAATCGCGGAAACACTATACATGAAGGTATTGTAAAGAGGCACTGCAGTCTGACTGTATAGAATTGTCAACACAGTACAAAATCGTGGAAACACGGTACATGAAGACATTGCTAAAAGGCACTGCCGTCTGACTGTATAGAAATGTCAATACAGTTCATAATCGCCGAAAACGATACATGAAGCTATTGTTAAAAGGCGCACTGCGTTATCAACGAAAATCATCTTTCGACCATGTTTTATTGTTGATCCAATTTAGCATTGCTTTTGTAGCTATAAACAACAAGTTTATTACAGTGGGCAACAATAAGATAATATGCGAAATACTCACCTAAGCAGCAACAATGACTGGAGAATATTGCCGGAGTGGTACCAGTCCTCGGATGAACTCGATGTATCTGGAGTTAGGTGTTGTGCTGAAGACTTCTGCTTCTAGCTTGATCTGCTACAATGCCGAAAACGATGCTAATTCCATGTAGCGCAGTTTCCACTTCGCTTTGGAATGAGTAGATATTCCACATACACGAAAGGAGTTTCCTACGAACAATTGAGGTTAATATTTGTGATTCAGCGAAGTCAGTGGAAACACTGTTGAGTCACAGCAAGTGAGACACTGTTACTTTTTTACAGTTCCTCTATATAATCTGCGAGTCACGACGAGCTCTTTACGATGTTCATGCGCTAGTTAGGAAGAGAGAATCCTCGGTGATCCGTGCCTTCGCGCAGCACAGTGGTTTGGTCTGCAAAAGAACACTGCTTGTTACCTGTGGGCGATGTCAACAGAGAGGTGTCCGGCGCACAGTAACGAAGAGAAACACTTAAGACGCAGTCAGTCTGACCTGCAGACGTCTCTGAAGCGGGCGACTAGGCAGTGGATTCGAACCGGTACGTCGCGTCCGGGAAGCGGCCTGGGTTCGCGAGTGAACTGGGCGTCGTCCTCGTCGGACCGGCGCGGTGGCGACGTCACAGCGTGCGGGAGGCGTCGCCGGCGCTGCGTGCACGGCCGCGGAGCCACTGGCGGCGGTGCGGCGCGGCCCCCGGAGGCGGCAGGCGGCGAGCCGCCCCCGGCCCTCTGCGCAAGCGCGCCAGACGGGACGCCTCCGCCCCCCGCCTCCGCGCGGCGCTCCGGTCCGCTCTCCGGCGGCCGCGCGGCTTTCGCCACGGTCGATGTCCGCCACCGCCGGCCGCAGGACTCGTCGGCGTGTAGGCCCGCCTGCCGCCTCCCGCCTCCGTCGCGTGCCACGGTGAGGGTCAGACCGCGTAGGATCTGAGAGTAAGCGGGTCAGTGCCTCCTGCGGTTAGCGCAAACATGCACAAACCACCAGGTGGAAACACCAGCCCGACTCTCACGCGAAACGTCTAGGGCCAAGCGAAACATGCATACTGTGATAACACATCTTTTCGGGACCGATTACTCAGACTTACCATACAGGCAATGGCGTTGTTGCTTCCAAGAAGCACTAGAACATGCTGTAGGGTCGTTCGTTAATTGCTCAACTGTCCACTGATAACCATAAAATATCAAGTACTACATTTAAACTGAATGCTATCACTTTTCAGTCAGTATTCTTTACCATTACAGACATTAATTATCATTTAAGACGGCTGTAAATAGGAAGAGAGAATACAGATGTTTCAGGAAGATTCACCACTACGTTCCGATACAGAGTAGAACACTTTCCCGGTTTGCAGACCATACTCTGCGACAACATAAGACATTCAATGTTTATGGTACACTGTATGCACAACAGCATCCGGATACCCACTATGTAATGCGGGACTGACGACTATATGTCTCCTGAGCGGACCCATCACTATAAAAGGAGTCGGTGAGAATTGTGAGGGAGGAGCAGTAAAACACGAGCGTTAGGGCTCATCGACTTCGAACGGAGACTAGTCACTGGATGTTACCTCAATCCGCATGCGCACGTACATCATACTCCGCAAGCCACCTAATGGTGTGTGGCGGAGGGTACCTTTTGTACCACTATCTGAGGCCTCCAAACCTGTTCCACTCGCGAGTAGCGCGTGGGAAGAATGCTTGTGGATAGGCTTCTATATTGGCTCCAATTTCTCGAATTTTCTGCTAATGGTCATTACGCGAGACGTGTGTAGGGGGAGGTTATATATTGTCTGACTCTGCCAGAAGAGTGCTCTCTCGAAACTTCAATAGTAAATCTCTCCGTGATGCACAGCGCATGCCAATGTGGGCTGCTGAATATGTCCGTAGCTCTCTCGCGCCCACTAAACGATCACGTGACGGGACATGCCGCTCTTCATTGGATCCTCTCTATTCCATCAGCCCCATCTGGTAGGGATCCCACATAGATTAACATTACTCAAGAATGGGTCGAACAAGCGCCTTGAAAGTCACATCGTTCGTGGATGAGCTCCATTTCCTAGAGATTATTCCTGTGAATCTGAGTATGGCGTCTGTTTTCCCGCTATTTGTTTTGTGTGCTCATTCCACCTATGATCGCTCCGAATAGTTAGACCTAGATATTTTACATCAGATACTGTTTCCATCGGTTTGTCATCAATAGTGTAGCTATATAGTATTGGATTTCTTTCCCTATGTATGCTACATTTACTTAGGTTCAGGGTCAACAGCCAGAGCCTGCACCATTCATCAGTTCTCTAGAGGTCATTCAGCAAATCGTTACTGTCTTCTGGCGTTGCTACTTTGTCATGGACAACCGCATCGTACGCGAACAGCCTCCACTGCATCCTACGCTTTCTACTAGATCAATTACACTGTGAACATTAACGGTCCTTCCACACTTCCTTGGGGTTCACCGGATATTGCCTTTACGTCTGTCGATTTTGTTCCGATAGCGACGTGTTGGAGGTCTGTCTGCAAAAAATTCTTGAATCCAGTCACAAATCTGCTCCTGTAATCGATAAGCCCATATGTTTTCACTAAACGGTAGTGTGGGACGGTGTCAAAAGCCTTCATGCAGTCAAATAACACGGCATCAACCTGAGCGCCATTGTTTACAACGCTGGGGATCTCCTGGAGGAAGAGAGAAAGCTGAGTTTCGCTGGATCTCTGTTTAGCGGAAACCATATTGATTTCATAGAGAAGATTTTCCTTCCCCAAGAACGTCATAATTCTCGAGCATAAAACATGTTTTGTAATTCTACAACAGATAGACGTCAACGATATAGGTCCATAATTGTGTGCATCTGTCCTACGGCCCCTCTTATAAGCGCGAATGACCTGCGCTTTCTTCCAGTAGCTCGGTACCGTTCGTTGCTCAAGCGATCTACAATAAATTACTGCTAGAAGGAGCAAGGTCTTTCGCATAATCTTTGTAGAATCTTATCGGTATCTCATCTGGTCCTGACGCCTTTATACTACTAAGCGATTGTAGTGGTTTTATATTCCGCGGTCGGTTGTCTCAATAACTGCAGTTTTGATGTTCGTACGACGATTGAAAGGAGAGACCGGGTTACGATTGTCGTGGTGAAACAAGTTTGAAGACCGAGTTCAGTATTTCTGCCTTCTCTCTGTCCTCTTCGTTTCGGTGTCAGTATGGTCACTGAGTGAATAAAGAGTGATATTGACCCACCTACTGATTTTAAATACGACCTAAACGTGTCAGGGTTCCTACTCAGATCGGTTGACAAAGTTTTACTTTCAAAGTGACTAGACGCTTCTGTCGTAGCTCTCCTTACACTCTCTCTCTCTCTCTTCGTTCAGCTTCTGCCTCCATCTTCGACTTTTCAACACTATCTGAAGCTGTCCATGTCAACTGTTGGTCATGCGATTGTTTATCGGAAAATCGAATGAAAGGGTTCTTCTAAACCAAGACCAATCAAGCCTCGTTTACTACCGTCGATCATTGCTGAATATGAATGTACACTGTCGGATGAAACTACCAGAAGGAATTACTCACGAGTTCTCAAGCGCTATCAGCAGTCCAGCAAACACTGTGGCTGTTCATTGGAAGCTAAAAGACTGGGATAAAATGGTCGAGGAGCACCTCATAAGTAACACATTTCTGTAGTCAGTCCTAAGTGACAGTTGAGGTTGTGTGAAGAGCGACGCCAGTGGGCAGTGGATAATTGGAAAGGAATGACAGATCACGCCATACCCTGTAGCAATCCTATGGAAGGTTTGGATTTGACGTCTGTGAAGTACGGGGAAGGTGTGTTACGGTGTACAAGGAGTGGTCCCCTTATTCGCAGATGATTGCTCTTTGTATCAACCTGCATTCAGTGCGACCTGTCATAAAGCAGCAGCTGTGAGGCAATGATCTGTGGACTGTAACATTGCTGATATAAACTGGCCTACCCAGAGTGCCGATATCAGTCCAATGCAACAGCTTTGGGATGAGTCATAACATGGACTTCGCTCTAGACGTGAGCGCCCAACATCGCTCACTACCTGCTCTGGCTTTGGCGCTTGAGGAAGACTGCGCTGCCATTCCTCCCACAGACATTCATAAACCACACTGAAAGTGACCCCAGCGTAGTTCAAATGGTCATAATGGCGAAGCTTGGACATATCCCGTATTAATATCGACTAATAAGTGTGCAGATACTTTTGATACTGGTTCACTAGCAGGCTGTGGTTGAACCTCAGCAGCTTAATAGCTCATACTACAATCATATTATATAAAACACAATATTCAACCTCAGCTGGTGGAGTAATTTAGTACTTTTGAATATGCATTTTAAGTATTCAACATCGTCAACATTGAGATATCAGAGGATCTCCATATGAGAGGTAGAGTCATTACAACGTAGGCTCCTTATTCCTGGCGTAATGCAGCAACTCACTGTGGCATGCACTCAGCAAGTCTGATAGTCACTTACATCTGCAACTCTTCTAGCTCACACGACGTAATGTGGGACACCATCACAAATTTGTCCCAATTCTGACAAAAGTTTTCGGGAGGTTTCCATTGGTTCCAAAGCAAATTCCGTTAGAAATTACCGCCCATATACCCCAACTTGCTAGCCCCTTCGTCCGGTTATTAGCTCGCCTTGAATTCTCTTAAATTAATTGACAAGGGGACTGTCTAGTCCTTGTGGAAACCTGCCCTGAAATTCTTTTTACAGGAAGGATATACCGAACACAGTCAATGTCAAAATTTTTGCTGCCAAGACACACTGCAAGTATTGAAAATACTCTTGAATTTTGCTAAATTTGTAGCTCGTCATATGGTTGTAGAAATGTACACCCCTGCCGTAGCTGTAAGACACAGCGCATAGGTAACATCGCGTGCACATTTTCATGGTTGACGGTACGTCGGCGAGCAGATAACTCGACAGAACCTGACAGGAATTCGTAAAACGAATTTCAGTTACCGTTGATAGTTTCTCTGACACAGTTGTTCACAGTTACTGCTCGCACGCATTTGCAACCCGTTTAATATCAATAATAATTAGCAGTTGCCTCTGTGGTACGGCAAGAGTTGACGGTGGAGATGAAACTGAATTCTTTTTCTTTGTGATTTATTGGTAGATGCTTGCTGATACCATTTCTCTTTGTGCAGGTTCCACAGTTTAATTAATGTTTTGAACCGTGCAAACATTAGTTTACTTCTTGGACATTCATTCCAATGACGTTACTATTTATTTAGCAATTGTGCAAACATAACAAGAAAGAAGAAATAACTCGGACGATTCTGTGAACTGTGTGCTAATTTAAGTCCAAATTCAAAACAAAGAATACATCTACAGCAGGGCCGCACAAACACGGAAAACTGCACGCGTGCAAAGCGAGGTGCAGCGAGTGCCTGCACAGTGCATCGCTTCAACTCGGCATACTTCGCCTCAACTCGGCTTGCTAGGTGAGGCCGAAGCTGTGCGCTGCCGAATGCGCTGCCAGACGGTTTAGTCAACACTGGAATATGTAAGCGCAAGACAATTACCGGAATAAAGGAACCATCTGCTCCAAAAAAAGGGAAAATTGCCGAAAGTCAACTTAAACCGGAATGGGAGCTCTCCTACTTTTTTGTGCGTTGTGACGATAAAGCCAAATGTCTAATCTGCGGCACACTAATTACGTGTGTCAGAAAATTGTCTATTGAAAGGCACTACAGCAAATTGCATTCAGAAAAGTATAGTGATATAACAGGGGACGCCAGAGAGGAAGAATTACGGAAGTTGCGAACTCTAGCAGAAGAGAATTCTGTATCTACAAACGAGGTTTGTTGCAAGTACTTTAGCATGTATTTTTGGTTAAAGCTCATGCTAAACGAAATAACATTTCTTTAGATTCCTTAGTTTTCGTTTTCGCATAAATTATTTCTAACATATCTTTTTTTCTCTACTTTAGGGTGAAGAAGATGAAGGGTGTTGCGAAAGGACTCTCAGAGCTAGTTACAAAGTTGCTCTACGTTTAGCAAGAGCTGGGAGGCCATTTATGGACGGGCCATTAATAAAAAACATTATGTTGTACGTAGCAGAGACAATGAATCCCACATTAGCTCCCGCGTACAGCAGAATACCACTTTCCAGAATGACAATTCATCGGAGAATCAACGACATTGCTGAGAATTTGCATGAACAACTGGCAGCCAAACTTGAAAACTTCCTAGCGTACTCCATCGAACTTGATGAGTCACGGATATTAACGACACGGGTCAGTTAGCAATATTTTTGCGTGGCGTGGACGACGACGTACATGTAACGGAAGAGCACCTGGATATGATTTCGTTGAAGGACACTGCTACAGGGGCGGATATTTTAGCAGCTGTTGAAATGGCAGCTTAAGGAATAGGACTCCATTGGGAAAAGCTGTTTTCCGTAACCACAGACGGGGCACCAGCAATGTGCGGTAAAGCAAAAGGGTTTATTGGCCCACTGCGGAAAAAACCTAACATGCCCAATTTACCTTCCGTTCATTGTTTTGCACACCAAGAGGCTCTTTGTGCGAAAGTTATCGGTCTTCAAGATGTGATGAAGGTAGTGGTGCCTATCGTGAACTACATTCGTTCTCATGGACTAAATCATCGTCAATTCAAAGAATTTTTGATTTCCTTTGAAGAGGAGTATCCAGATATTCCCTACCACGCTGAGGTGCGCTGGCTGAGCAAAGGGAAAGTGATTTCCCGACTTTTTCGACTACGCCACACTGTGGCTCAGTTTTTTGAGAGCAAAGGACGTCCGGAGCCACTTTTTCATGACCCTGAATGGGTAGCTGATTTAGGATTTTTGGCAGACATAATGGCTCTCCTAAATGATTTAAGTCAGAACCTGCAAAAAGACATCAATCTCATCAACGATGTGATCAGCAAAATAAACGCTTTCCAGTATAAACTGAAGGTCCTCAAAAACAACCTTTCAGAGAAAAATACGCAACACTTTCCTGAACTAGGTAAGCGAGATATAAATTGTACCTTTATTAAAACAGCCTGATTTTTATAACCTCTCTAATCAAAACGGTACTATGTTTCGGTTTGACAGCATCTGTGCAGGAAGGAGCGCGCTTTGAAAAATACGTCGAGGTGATACAATCCCTTGAAAATGCGTTTAACGACCGATTCCAGGTAATGTGCCAGTATATGACATACAGCTAAATAAAGGAGATTGCGTTACATATGCAAATGTAACATTACATTAAAACCAATAGTACACATTACATGTTTATTAAAATCTATCGCATTTTAGTACTTCGAAATAACGGCTTACATTACTGAAGGCACTAACTACTGATAGGCATAGTCAGCAAATGAAAGAATTTGATAGAGAACAAACAATGTATTTACCTTAATAGTGTTCAAAGGTCATAATATCTATATCAGTCCACGATATCCAATATTACAAATTTACTGTCTCTGTCCAGATCATCCGCTCTCAAAACTCCGCCATCTCACTCCCCACATCCACCACTGCTGGCGGCTCACCTCCAACTGCGCAACGCTACGCGCTGTTAACAGCCAACTGCCCAACACTACAATAGCAGATTCCAACAATGCCACCCAGCCACTGAGTGCACATAGCACAGCCAGTGATTTTCATACACAGCGCTAGGTGGCCGTGGCGTTACCAATATAAGAACCGAAGCAGCCTACTTACATAGCCCCCATGCTCCCCAAACAAAAATCTTACAAATTGGTTTGGGCACCGTCCAATACATATTTGTTAAAACTTTTTCACAATTACAATAACAAAGAAACCAAATGCACACACTTTTTGATACAATGTTGGTCAAAAGCTAAAATTATCTCACATTCTATAAAGACAGTCCTGATCGTTCATCACAGAAAAATTGCAGTGTTTTCCTCAAAGTCTGAGCAGTAAAAGAAAATGCACTTGGAAGTAGTGGATTTCCATGCAGTCTTGAAGAAGTAGTGTTGTCCTTCCAACGGAAAGACAGTGCTGACTCTTGAGATGTTGACAGGTAATGGGCCACAACAGAGCAAACCCACAGCAGAGTCAGTCGAAGTTTTGAAGAATACTAATAGGTAGGTCATCACAGAGCAGACCCACTGTAGTCCTGGTAGAGCTTATGGTATTGGTGGGGCACCAGAGGTGCAGACCCACTGCAGACCTTGTAGAAATAATGGTACTGGTGAGTCAGCAAAGGTGTAGACCCACTGTAGTCCTTGTAGAAATAATGGTATTGGTGGATCATCCAAGATGCTGACCCACTGTAGTCCGCGTAGAGATGCCAGTAGCCATCTGTTGTGACTGTGTGGGTGCACAATCACCATTGAAGAGTGTTGCGGATAATATAGCAAGTCCACAACCACCACTTGTGCACTCACAATGTTTTGGAATTGTCCTTAGAACCAGAAATGCTGTTAACGAGTCCCTTGCTGAATTATTAACACACATGCAAGCACTAACAGTCCCAACTTCTCACATACTGTGCATATACACTCCTGGAAATTGAAATAAGAACACCGTGAATTCATTGTCCCAGGAAGGGGAAACTTTATTGACACATTCCTGGGGTCAGATACATCACATGATCACACTGACAGAACCACAGGCACATAGACACAGGCAACAGAGCATGCACAATGTCGGCACTAGTACAGTGTATATCCACCTTTCGCAGCAATGCAGGCTGCTATTCTCCCAAGGAGACGATCGTAGAGATGCTGGATGTAGTCCTGTGGAACGGCTTGCCATGCCATTTCCACCTGGCGCCTCAGATGGACCAGCGTTCGTGCTGGACGTGCAGGCCGCGTGAGACGACGCTTCATCCAGTCCCAAACATGCTCAATGGGGGACAGATCCGGAGATCTTGCTGGCCAGGGTAGTTGACTTACACCTTCTAGAGCACGTTGGGTGGCACGGGATACATGCGGACGTGCATTGTCCTGTTGGAACAGCAAGTTCCCTTGCCGGTCTAGGAATGGTAGAACGATGGGTTCGATGACGGTTTGGATGTACCGTGCACTATTCAGTGTCCCCTCGACGATCACCAGTGGTGTACGGCCAGTGTAGGAGATCGCTCCCCACACCATGATGCCGGGTGTTGGCCCTGTGTGCCTCGGTTGTATGCAGTCCTGATTGTGGCGCTCACCTGCACGGCGCCAAACACGCATACGACCATCATTGGCACCAAGGCAGAAGCGACTCTCATCGCTGAAGACGACACGTCTCCATTCGTCCCTCCATTCACGCCTGTCGCGACACCACTGGAGGCGGGCTGCACGATGTTGGGGCGTGAGCGGAAGACGGCCTAACGGTGTGCGGGACCGTAGCCCAGCTTCATGGAGACGGTTGCGAATGGTCCTCGCCGATACCCCAGGAGCAACAGTGTCCCTAATTTGCTGGGAAGTGGCGGTGCGGTCCCCTACGGCACTGCGTAGGATCCTACGGTCTTGGCGTGCATCCGTGCGTCGCTGCGGTCCGGTCCCAGGTCGACGGGCACGTGCACCTTCCGCCGACCACTGGCGACAACATCGATGTACTGTGGAGACCTCACGCCCCACGTGTTGAGCAATTCGGCGGTACGTCCACCCGGCCTCCCGCATGCCCACTATACGCCCTCGCTCAAAGTCCGTCAACTGCACATACGGTTCACGTCCACGCTGTCGCGGCATGCTACCAGTGTTAAAGACTGCGATGGAGCTCCGTATGCCACGGCAAACTGGCTGACACTGACGGCGGCGGTGCACAAATGCTGCGCAGCTAGCGCCATTCGACGGCCAACACCGCGGTTCCTGGTGTGTCCGCTGTGTCGTGCGTGTGATCATTGCTTGTACAGCCCTCTCGCAGTGTCCGGAGCAAGTATGGTGGGTCTGACACACCGGTGTCAATGTGTTCTTTTTTCCATTTCCAGGAGTGCAGTACGACCAACAGAAACGTGCACACTGAAATGAAACTTAATTTGAAGAACTGGTGTCTATACAATTATAAATTTACAACATAAGAATACAATTACAAAGATACAAAATACATCACTAAAGAACTTAATAGTACAGATAACATTTATAGTAACACAGGCTTTACCAAAAAAATTGAAACAAACATATACATCAGTATTACAGGAATTATGATATAAGTAAATACATAAAAGGTCAGAATAGCTTTTGAAACATCACCTTCACACATGAACGTTGAAACAGGACAGAATAAATAATGTCTAAATATCTTTACAAAGAAAATAACATATTATTAGAAAAATTCTACAACATAGCTCGTATCAGCTAAACACATAAAGACAGGAAAAACACAAATATAGAAGAGTACACAAACACGTAGCGGAATAACAGAAAAGGAAAGGACAGGGTTTGTTTTACTGCAGTATCTTGCAAATAAAACTTTCTTTACCTCTTGGAGATCTCCCTTCGTTCTTCATTATTTCAAAAAGTGCTATCTATACCTGCTTTCTGTACTTTTTTTGTAAACCTTCTCAATGCATTTCTTCCAGTTCATCGCAACTCATTCTCTTATATAGTCTACCCCCTCTTAAGGTAACTTACATCTACTGAGTTCAGATACATAAACTAAGGGCCGAGGCAATGCAGTAACACATAAGAAATTAACACAAACAGCAATGACAAAAAAATACAAATTGGCAAAGTAAGCAGCAGTATATCTAAATTAGCAAAGCAAATGCATCCTTACAACTAATATGAGCCAATGTGCAGCAACAAGAAAAATAAATCAATAGTAAAACTGGCTTAACAGAGTATTACAAAGTGAAATTTAGTAGTGCAATGCCTGGCAAACAGAGCAGCACATGCAATAATTAATATCTAACCATGACAAAGCTCAAGCAGAAAAAATAGTAGACTAAAGACAACAATGCAGATAAGGGAAATGTCTATTCACATCTTAACATCTACGCAATTAAATGGTGCACCACAACTTATTCTACAAAATAAATTACCAAGTACTTGAAAAGAAAATTTGTATGCCGTTCCTCTGAAGGGAAATGTCTTTTTGTGCTCCCTCATATCATAAAATTATTATTTACTGGGTCTGTAGACAGAAAATATTTATATTACTACATCCATTAAATTTTATTTTAACCAATGCTGTAGTGCAGCTAGAAACTAAATATTAAACGATATATAAAGCAACATATGAAACCTGGAGATACTAAAAGGTATCAGATAGATTATATAAAGGTAAGACAGAGATTTAGGAACCAGGTTTTAAATTGTAAGACATTTCCAGGGGCAGATGTGGACTCTGACCACAATCTGTTGATTATGAACCGTAGTTTAAAACTGAAGAAACTGCAAAAAGGTGGGAATTTAAGGAGATGGTACCTGCATAAACCAGAGGTTGTACAGAGTTTCAGGGAGAGCGTAAGGGAACAAATGGCAGGAATGAGGGACAGAAATACAGTAGAAGAAGAATGGTTAGCTTTGAGGGATGAAGTAGTGAAGGCAGCAGAGGATCAAGTAGGTAAAAAGACGAGGGCTCGCAGAAATCCTTGGGTAACAGAAGAAATATTGAATTTTATTGACGACAGGAGAAAATATAAATGAAGCAGCCGAAAAGGAATACAAACGTCTCAAAAATGAGATCGACAGGAAGTACAAAATGGCTAAGCAGGGATGACTAGAAGATATATGTAAGGATGTAGAGGCTTATCTCATTAGGGGTAAGATAGATACTGCCTACTGGAAAACTGAAGAGACCTTTGGAGAAAAGAGAACCACTAGTATGAATATCAAGAGCTCAGATGGCAACCCAGTTCTAAGCAAAGAAAGGAAAGAAAGGTGGAAGGAGGATATAGGGGGTCTATACAAGGGCGATGTACTTGAGGACAATATTATGGAAATGAAAGAGAATGTAGATGAGGATGAAATGGGAGATATGATACTGCGTGAACAGTTTGACAGAGCACTGAAAGACCTGAGTCGAAACAAGGCCCCGGGAGTAGACAACATTCGATTAGAACTGCTGACGACCTTGGGAGAGCCAGTCCTGACAAAACTCTATCATCTCGTGAGCAAGATGTATGAGACTGGCGAAATACCCTCAGACTTCAAGAAGAATATAATAATTCCAACCACAAAGAAAGCAGGTGTTGACAGATGTAAAAATTACCGAACTATCAGTTTAATAAGTCACGGCTGCAAAATACTAACGCGAATTCTTTACAGACGAATGGAAAAACTAGTAGAAGACGACCTAGGGGAAGATCAGTTTGGATTACGTAGAAATAGTGGAACACGTGAGGCAATATTGACCCTACGGCTTATCTTAGAAGCTAAATTAAGGAAAGGCAAACCTACGTTTATAGCATTTGTAGACTTAGAGAAAGCTTTCGACAATGTTCACTGGAATACTCTCTTTCAAATTTTGGAGGTGTCAGGGGTAAAATATAAGGAGCGAAAGGCAATTTACAATTTGTAAAGAAACCAAATGGCAGTTAGAAGAGTTGAGGGGCATGAAAGGGAAGCAGTGGTTGGGAAGGGAGTGTGACAGGGTTGTAGCCTCTCCCCAATGTTATTCAATTTGTATATTGAGCATGCAGTGAAGGAAAGAAAAGAAAAATTCGGAGTAGGTATTAAAATCCATGGAGAAGAAATAAAAACTTTGAGGTTCGCCGATGACATTGTAATTCTGTCAGAGACAGCAAAGGACTTGGAAGAGCAGTTGAACGGAATGGATAGTGTCTTGAAGGAAGGATATAAGATGAAAATCAACAAAAGCAAAACGAGGATAATGGTATGTAGTCGAATTAACTCAGGTGATGCTGAGGGAATTAGATTAGGAAATGAGACACTTAAAGTAGTAAAGGAGTTTTGCTATTTGGGGAGCAAAATAACTGATGATGGTCGAATTAAAATGGATATAAAATGTAGACTGGTAATGGGAAGGAAAGCGTTTCTGAGGAAGAGAAATTTGTTAACACCGAGTATAGATTTAAGTGTCAGGAAGTTGTTTCTGAAAGTATTTGTAAGGAATGTAGACACGTATGGAAGTGAAACATGGACGTTAAATAATTTATATAAGAAGAGAATAGAAGCTTTCGAAATGTGGTGCTATAGAAGAATGCTGAAGATTAGATCGGTAGATCACATAACTAATAAGGAGGTGCTGAATAGGATTGGGGAGAAGAGAAGTTTGTGGCACAACTTGACAAGAAGAAGGGATCGGTTGGTAGGACATGTTCTGAGTCATCAAGGGATTAGCAATTTAGTATTGGAGGGCAGCGTGGAGGGAGACCAAGAGATGAATACACTAAGCAGATTCAGAAGGATGTAGGCTGCAGTAGGTACTGGGAGATGAAGAAGCTAGCACAGGATAGAGTAGCATGGAGAGCTGCATCAAACCAGTCTCAGGACTGAAGACCACAACACCAACTACAAGAAACGTCATTCACTAGGCAAATGGTTTCTCGAAAGGCAAAAAAAAGTCTCTCAACTAGAAATACAGTAGACGTAAAATGTTTCTCATCATTTCATGAGGCATTTTAGTTAATATCATAAATTAAGAGCTCCACAGTGTAATTATATGTTTTCAAGTTTGAGCTTGTCGTTTTTGCGATGCTTCCTACAAAGAAATGTCAATAGCAAGGACAGTGGCCTCCTTTTTTCTCCACCTGTGCCTCTGAAAGGCACACAAAAAATGGTTCAAATGGCTCTGAGCACTATGGGACTTAACATCTGAGGTCATCAGTCCTCTAGAACTTAGAACTACTTAAACCTAACTAACCTAAGGACATCACACACGTCCATGCCCAAGGCAGAATTCTAACCTGCGACTGTAGCGGTTTTGCAGTTCCAGACTGATGCGCCTAGAACCGCAAGGCCACACCGGCCAGCGAAAGGCACACACAAATGGCTTTTTTTTCCTGGTGACTGTCGCTCAAATGGGCCTCCACAGCACATTATGTCAAGTTCATCTAACTTCTTTACTGAAATATTTGCGGCAGGATTTTCCACTACAGTGACAGGCGCATAAAAAATTAAAAAAATCAAAGGTTAGAAATTTACATTAGAAGTGTGTAGAAACAAAATCTCATATATAACAGTGTCCAAAAAGTTTTGTCAGCATTGTGGTAACTAACATTCACGTATGTACACACATTTCATAACTCTTAAAGTACGTTTCTTGGTTTCCAACATCTTTTTCATATATCAGAGTCCCTAACCACTACTAATTATTCCTTACTTTATTACACATATGCATATTCATAGACACTTCTTCAATATTTCATCATAATAAATACATAGCATTATCAAATTCCTCATATAGCATCTGCTTATTGATTGTAAACATACCTAAAAGTATACTACACATCGTCGTCGTAATAATAACACGATAACACCTCAGCCAAATCTCAAAAACGTCGTAGCTTTCTGCAATAATTTCAAAACCTAAAAAAAATTCTCTGCTCATTTTAATAGTGTCATCTACCACAAACGTACTTTAAAAATCATGTTCCCATACCAAATACATCATTCACAGCTCTCATAGTTTCACATTGGTTCTGAAAGAAATATGAACAGTTCACAAAGTATAGACAAAATACAATTTCGTAAGTGTGAAATTATCCAACGGCGTAATTGCGTAAACATGTGTCATTAACACAGTAAAAAAAAAGTTTGTTTCTCTGTTATATAATCAGATAGCTATGTAATTCTGTGTTAGAGAAATATGGCACCGATGTGTAAACTTGTATAAGCAAATAACATATTAGCTAGGGCTCCTTGTGCTTGCCAAACACAAAGTACACTAAGTAAGCGTGTACCCCCCTGAGGATTAATGTAATTATACCCTCAGGTGTTACAGATTAAAGCAATCGAATGAAATGTATCACCGAAAACTTTCTTTGTATCTTTGTGGTTCAAAAATCTTTAAAGTAAATGTCTTAA
Source organism: Schistocerca nitens (assembly GCF_023898315.1). Classification (NCBI taxonomy): domain Eukaryota; kingdom Metazoa; phylum Arthropoda; class Insecta; order Orthoptera; family Acrididae; genus Schistocerca; species Schistocerca nitens. Next base: position 236,281,646 of record NC_064622.1, read on the forward strand.
GTACAAAATTAATCACTCAAATACGTGTACTGCAGCGCTAAACTTTGCGTCTTGTGTAAGATAATCTCTGTCATTACTTAACGGTAAAAATGTGCCAAGTGTCGTAATTATCGTCACCCATAAGCGAGGTTCTGTAGAAGTCAATGTACTTACCTCGTAATAAACCAAAGTGAAATGCTGTGTGTATAGATATCGTAGTGACTACGTACAGTACAGTGATCAAGAAAGTACTACACTGTAACGTATTGTTGTGCTACGAAAAAGGCTGTCTCATTGTAGCTATACCACAAAGTTACTATTACAACATGTTTTTCTTTCCAGAATAATACAGAAAAACTGAGCAGGTATAAAACAGATACACCGCAAAAGCAACAATGTAAATTGTGTCACACATTAGTAGCGTCGTGATATAATCGTGTATCTGTCAAAGAAACCAAATGCTAGGTCATCTTTTCAAGTAAACCAAAGGTTGCATTAAAATCTCATTACCAGTATATGTTCTAAGTATGTAAGCCATATATTCATTACTTAATAGTGCAACCAACAAGCAAGGATCTACAAATAACAACATTGCGCCGTCTGTTCACTGTAACAATGCATTCGTAATTACTGTCTAAATATGTTCCCTAGGTTCTAGACTGCGTAGGTAACTTCAACACATTGTGACAAAGCGTACTAGTAACGTGAAGTGAAACGTTCTATGGCAAAGACTAAGTTAAAAAACAGATTATCTCTCAGTAAACGGTTTTACGTGTCAAATGTGGTGTAAACCTTTACTCTTCCTAGTACGCAGAGTTTCAAGTTCAACGCAATCATCATGTGGTATACGTCGGATTCTGTAAGGTCCATTGTAAATCAGAAAGAATTGGTGACTCAAGTGTATCTTCTTATGTGACCAGGAATGAGCTTTAATGAGAACTTTCTTACCAAAATATAGTTTCTTTGCATTTCCCTTAACCGTGTAGTTTTCTCGTTTTGACTGCAGCAGAATTTATATTTTTAATAGCCAAATCAATTATGTCTTTGTGTCGAAGTTTACGTGTATTCGGAAAAGGTACAAGCTATTTGATTCTGTTTGGTGGTTCTTCATTCTACAGGACAAGAATAGGTGTTAAAGCAGTGGAGTCATGAGGCATTTCATTCAGCACTTTTTGAAATAAGTATAAATACCTGTCCCAATGCTGATGCTTTCTGTAACTATAAAGTCTGCAAAGTTTATTGATTTCTTTCATAATCCGTTCAGATTGGTTACAGTGTGGTGAGTACAATGAAATAAAAACATGTTTGATTTTATGATTCCGAAGCATGCGTGACCAAACAGCAGACCTGAATTGCGGTCCGTTATCTGAAATGACTTTATTAACGTGTCAAACTTCACGTAAGAAATTTTTAACAAAGGAGTTGGATACAGACCGTCATAGCTTTATGTAACGGAGTGAAAGAAACAAATTTTGACGTAAGTTCAACAGCGACTAGAACGTAAGAAAATTCATTCGATGCTCTGACGAGGGGTCCCAAGAGATCAACAGCAGCAAATTCTTTTAATTTAGAAGGAATGATAGGAAACAATGGAGCACGATGTGGATAGTAGATGGTTTAGCTTTTTGACAAAGTTTACAAATAGACAAGACTCTTCGCATTCTCTTTTCCATATTGTTAAAATAACAAGTCGGTCGAAGAATATGATAACATTTTCGTGGACCAAAATGTGCGTAGCTGAAATGAATGTACCAAATGAGTTTATTAACAAAATCGTCTGGAATGCGAAGTACCCATAGCTTGTCATCAACAGTGCAGCGTTTGAAGAGTATGTTGTATCTAACCAGATAATAATGCCGAATCTGAGTGTGAGTCTTTTCATGTCATTTACTTTTGATGTCTTTTCAAATAGGATCTTTATCTTGTTCATGAGCAATGTCCTTTACAGATGTGGTAATGAAGTTTTCAAAGGCGACCTCCTGAATGTAAAAAATTTCGAAATTTTTCTCGAGGTTGCCTTCTGTGTTACTTTTCTCAAGCCCAGCCGGTGCGCGTGACAATGCGTCCGCAACAATGTTCTCCTTGCCGGGAATGTAGACTATTGTGAAGTGGAATTCTTACAGAAATAATGCCCCACGCTTTAACCTGTCATGATTTAATTTTGAAGACATAAGAAATTGTATTGCACGATGATCACTGTATACTTTTACGTGCTTACCAGAAAGAAAGAAACGGAATTTGTTAAATGCCCAAACGATAGATAAAGCTTCCAATTCAGTAACGGAATAATTTTTTTCAGATTTTGTTAGCACTCGGCTAGCAAAAGCAATGGTTTTCTGAACAGTAGTGTCATTTTCTATGGCTTCTTGAAATAAATGGGCACTAAGAACGACTTTAGAAGAATCCGTGCTAAGGCAGAAATCTTGTAACAGATCTGGATGAGCTAGTAGTGGCGCGTTAAGTAGCGATTCTTTCAAAGAATTGAATTCCAACTATGCTTGTTATTCCCAGTTCCAAATAGTATATTTTCCAGAGAGAGAACAAAATTTTGGTGTAACTAGAATTTGCATATTTAGAAAACGACAGTAAAAATTTACGAGATCTGGAAAACTGCGGGCTTGTCTTTTTGTGGATGGAACTGGAATGGCTCTGATTGCTTCTAACTTTTCAGGATCCGGCTGAATGCCTTCAGAAGAAATAATATGTCCCAAAAATCTCACCTTTGAGCTACCGATTTCAGACTTTTCCAAATTAACTGTAATTCCAGATTAAGAAATAATATGTCCCAAAAATCTCACCTTTGACCTACCGATTTCAGACTTTTCCAAGTTAACTGTAATTCCAGATTCTGCAAAAATACGTAACAAACTGTTGAGGATGCGATTATGTTGTTCCCATGAAGCTTCTGCTATTAGAATATCGTCCACATATAAGGTGATGTGACGTTTTAAGAACTCAGGTAATATGGAATTTAGCCCGCGAATGAATGCTGCCGAAGAAATGTTCAAACCAAAAGGAAGTTTCCGAAACTGATAACAAACGCTGAAACAAAGAAAAGCTGTGTATTTTCTACATTCTGGATGAAGTTCTATCTAATAAAAGCTGGATCTAAGATCAACTGAAGACAATACTTTTACACCATTAAAATTTTGAAGAAGTTCTTCCAACGTTTGCGGCCTGTCTGTTTTAGGGATGATGATTGTTTTGTCTCGAATCTAAGACAAGACTGATCGATCCATTTTTCTTCTCAACAACATGTAATGGATTGTTGTATGAGCTAACTGCAGGCTCAATAATGCCCTCGTCAACCATAGATTGTATTTGTACTAACACGGTCCCTATAATTTGCTGGAATTACGTATGGTCTAATACAAAATTCAGTATGCTCACGAACACGAAATTGGTATTGAAATCCCTTGATTGTTCCTGTTTTGTGAGTAAAAACTGTGGGATGTGCTTGTAAAATCCTATCAGTGGTCCTGCCTATCTGTGTCATTACAATCCTCAATTGTTAGAATTTTATTCTGAATTAACTCATTAGTATCAAATACGCCGTCGATATCATCGCTGTCAGTACTTGCAGAGTGATTGTTAGTGTCAAGTTCCGTCGAAAATTCCGAACTGTTGTCTAACAGGAGGTAAAGCCGATTTATTTCCTCGTCATGGTTTGAGAGCCAATCTTCAAATTTCAAAGCTATTGTCTTACCTTCTTTCTCTAAACTTATTTCAGCATCGTGAAAGTTTAAGATTGCTTTGTATTCATTCAAAAAGTCTACTCGGAATATAATTTCCGTCGACCATAATGGAACTATAACAAAGTTCATAGAGAAGCTGTGGCTTTGACAAAAGGATTCTAAGTTGGTTTGTGGGCGTACATCTACACTTTTTCCAACGATTGCACCTTGTAATTTAATCTTACGTAACGGAAGTGTGGGGCAACCGTTCGATTTGTTGCATTTGCTAAAGGCTGTTTCACTAATTACTGAAATGGGACTGCCAGAGTCAAGTACTGTCGTAAATTTTACGTCATTTACTGTAATGTGAATCACAGGATACGCAATGTTGTTATGTTTTACGTCGTGTTCCTGGAGTAAGATGTCCCTAATGTCTTCCATTTTTACGTAATTACTAGCCACGGCAGTTACTTCGTAAGCTTCATAAGTAGGTTTTGTGGCTGCCAGTGGTGTGAGTCATTGCCTATTGTCTCTTTGTTGGCGCGCGTCGTTATTGGCATTTGGAGATCTAACTCCTACAAATTCACCTTGTCGAGAGGGCCCTGCCCTGTTTGAATTCCTCCATTTCTGATGAAATTCAGGTCTGTCGTTTTGTCGGTAGTTTACATAGTTTCTTTTTTGTCGGTTATGTGGTGAAGAATTTCTCCCGGAATCGTAACTGCGCGGTGGACCGTTGCGTCTGACGTTATTCTGTCTGTCTTGATAATAATTATTTTGCTTTCCATATTGTCTGTTTCTCTGATTGTCTCTGTGATTGTCATTACCGGGGAGAGGTGATCTTTCCCTGTAATTCTTACTACTGTGCCAACAGTTGTCATACGGGTGGTGTCTGTTTTGGTCACGATTTACGTTGTAAGAATAGCCTTGTTGTGTCCAGTTATTATTTCTGTCATGGCGGAATTGGGGCGGATGTGACCTGTAATTGTTGTGCTCCTGTTTTCGCGTTCCGCGACTGTCAGTGTCAATTTCCAATTCTTGTAACAGTCCCTGAAATGCTTCAATGTCGTCTTTGCAACGTCCTGCCAAAATAATATGTCGTAAATGTTCAGGCAATTTGATTAAGCAAATGCGGATGATCTCTGAGGGGCTGTATGGGTTTGAAAGATACTGTTTCTTATGTAACATGTCTTCGAAATATTTGACAATACTGGAAAATTCAGATTGTTCCAAATGTTTCATCATTATGATGCTATGTTTTACTCGGTCTTGTGTAGCTTGAGACAAATATGCTGAGAGGAACGCATGGTAAAATTCTCCTTCACTGTGGCAATCGTGAATGACCGATCGCATTCTTACAGCTGGTTCATTCTCTAATTAGCCACACATTAATTCTAATCTGTGTTCTAATGACCAGTTGGGAGGAAAACAATGAGAGGATTGATGAAGCCACGCCTGTGGATGAATGTCGTTGCCGGAATTCTTAAATGTTTTGAATTTACGTGTAGTAATAAACAGCTTATAGTCAAAATCATTATGTCGGCGATTCGCTAATAGGTCATTGTTACTTCTTTTCGGCGGTTCCATCTTAAAACTCGGTGTACCTTGCCAATTTCTTTCACAACTTCCGAAGTGCCCTGTGTTATTATTTTGTGCTGTTCCAAATTTCTATGTCCCTCTTCCCGTATTGGAGGGCGAGTGTCCTCTGAGATATGTAATTCTTGTATTACCTGTGTCAACTGATCTTGTACTTCCCGGATTTATCTTTTGTGTTGCGTACTGATTTGATTTTGATTTTGTTTGTATTTTCTAATCTGTTCATACTCTTCTGTGTCAGTGACGGCTACAGGTCTTGTGTCATTCAGATCATCATCTACCTTTGTAGATAAGTTAGTGAACTGATCCGAAAGTTCGGCTACTTTCTCCGATAGTGTACTGATATCCTCAGTGTGTGTTCTGAACCAAGTTTCAGAGTGCCCATTTGTGTTGAAATCGTATCTACAGTGTCCTTCAAGTTTTCCTGAGTTTTTGCAAGTTGCGTAACCGAATTGGTAGATGCAACTGAGTCAATTTTAGCTTGAAAGGTGTCGTGATTTTCATGAACAATAGTTTGCAGTTCCTTTATGGCTGCTTCGTGATTCTGTAATGCATTTTGATGCCGCGAAAAAATAGGTTGAAAATGCTCACAAATTTGTGTTTCTACGTCATTATAGACTTTTTGACATTTCGATTCAAGGTTATGTAACTCAGTAGTTAAATCTTCACGTGTTTGTTCAAGCGTGGTGTCTAACTTCCGAAGATTTTGTTCCATTGTGTCTAACGTTTGAAGCTTTTGTTGTGTTTGTCCCTGATTTTGTTCCATTTGTTGCATTAATTGCAATAATAAAGTATTAGTGTCTGGAATCTGTTTCTCTATGCTTTTTGGCAGTGCATTTTCACCGGCAACATTTTGACAAGCGGAAAATGTGTCATGACTCATTTGAGAAAACGTTGAGGACCCAAAACCTGAGTCTACAGTATTTGCAATATTGCGTTCTGTCATTTCGGATTCCTGAGGCGATCTGTTGCCGACCGCTCGATCGATAATGCTTCCCTGTTCACTACTTGTTTCACTGTCTACACCATTATTTTCCGCCCGGTCCATTTCCCTATGCAAAATTACCAAATTACTACTTTGAATGTCTGTTAATTCATTACACAGTGGTGCTGATAAGCTACGCTCGTCGTCACTATTATTTCTCAGTTTACTTTGGAGCCTAGTGTTAAGTTTTTCACACACCATTATTGTCACAATATTTCACACGATAACACAGACAAGCACAATTTGAGGAGCAAAAATAAGAGAACACATTAACATAGCACTGAAATTAATATCTAGGTAGTTGCAAGCGCAGCTGCTAAATACTTGGTGCAAATCTACATGCATGCCACGACTATTTTACTGTACAACAATGAAAGACTGCAGCTGCAAAGGAGATTCTCTCTACAATTACGCACTAGCAATAAACAAAAGCTACGCTAATTACACAAACTACAAGAAAAAATCAGAAGATTCCACTTAGGTATCCTCGGCTAAGAGTCGACATATGAAACGTCCCCTTAGAAAAAATAAAGAGTTACTGTGCTGATACACGTCCTACATTATTTGATTTTCAAACAGCTCAGCAGAACTGAACGTACTCGGACATTTCGCTCTTTTCCTATTCTGATCAACACTAAACTGACTCCCAATATTTTTAGCGCAACGCAGTCTGACTATTAATAATCTCAACAAAAGAATGGCCCAGACTACCAATAACCCATACCTTTCACAAATCACTTACCTCACAAAAATCTTCGTTACTCAAACTACTGCAATACTGTGAGCGCCAATACTGTCAGCTAAATAAAAGATTCAAACTACTGAAGGCACTAACTACTGATAGGTATAGTTAGCAAATGAAACATTTTGATAGAGAACAAAAAATGTATTTACCTTAATAGTGTTCAAAGGTCATAATATCTATATCAGTCCATGATATCCAATATTACAAATTTACTGTCTCTGTCCAGATCATCCGCGCTCAAAACTCCGCCATCTCACTCCCCACATCCACCACTGCCGGTGGCTCACCTCCAACTGCGCAACGCTCCGCGCTGTTAACAGCCAACTGCGCAACACTACAATAGCAAATTCCAACAATGCCACCCAGCCACAGACTGCATACATCACAGCTAGTGATTTTCATACAGAGCGCTAGGTGGCGGTGGCGTTACCAATATAAGAACTTAAACAGCCTACGTACAATGTGTAGAGCAGATGTTATTTAATAGGTTAACAGTTTAAAGAAATTCGTAGCTGACATGACGACGGTGCTTCTTGCTATACCAAAAAACCTGTGTACAAAGCGTCTGTTAGGTTTCGTGCAAACTGCGCTTTATCATTCAAGTAAAGGCAGACTTGCCACGGCAATCGATGAATGCTTTGGCACTCTCGTGTACACCTTGTGCAATCGATAGAACAATGCAAATGATGACTATAAATCGATAACTTGCTCCACAGCCTTAGCTCTGTCTACAGGAACATGAAGCAAATTAGGACCAACATTTTTTGAAAAAGGATTGCTTACTTACGAAATTCGTGCAACCAACGCAGCAAATCCAGGAGAAATGAGAGAGAATAATTTTCAGTGTTACATCTAAAACATCTTACCATTTGCATAAAATAATTCATTGTTTTGGTTGGACTCTTGGCCTGGACATAATGTGGTGTGAACGTTAGACACCACGCTAGAGGTTGCGATAATCGATAGCGGTCTAGCACTTGCGACCTCTCTGGACTCGCTGGCGCTTGCAGCGCCGCCGTATGGCACAGACAGAGACTTGCAGGTCGCACCGACCAAGTCAGCTACAGGTTGTGAGCGAAGTCAGATTAGAACAGCCTTCAGCTCGCTAGGTTCGCAGCCACTAATTCCCGCATGTATTACGCACGTAATACCGGAATTGTGTTATATTGCTTGTTGTATAATTCAGTTAACGTTTGTTAATGAGTCATTTTTATTCAAGAAAGATATTTGTTATTGGTTATGTTCCTGGAGTCAAGCAGTTGGACAAAGTTAAGTAAAAGTTATTTACTAAATTATTCCAGTACTAATCACTATAGAATGTTCCAGATTCCTACAACTACCTCACTCGCGCTAGCCGCTGACATCCCAATGCAAATCCCAGGGGTACCGGTCGAAAAGAATCCAGCATTTGTGCGAGGTCGTGATATGCTGCCATAGACCTTTACATCACATAACGTCACGTTTGCCTTTATGATGACGACGGAAATACTGTTAATATAGTTTAGATTCCACCCAGAACTAATAGTTTCGTTCAGTCTCGTAATTAAAAAAAGACAAGTCAACAGTGTAGAGTAATTTTCAGAAATAGTTAGACAGTATAATTTCCGGTAAGTCATTGTAAGTTTATCGGTGTGAACAGCATTATTAAACTTCAGTGATTCCTGCATTGGCGGTTTGCATCACCACTTTTATGAATTTGATCAGGTATACGTGGTGCTCTGCACAATATAAGGAACAACGGCCTCGAAAATTTCTTACTTCATTCTAGTTCTGTCTAAATAAAAATAGGTATTACTGTGAAGTGCATGAAAGTATTAATTTTTCTTACATCAGGTGTGCCGTGTGTGAGGAAAATATTTGTTTCCTTCACCAATAGATACTACATATTTTTTTTCACGATTACAGGGAACTATTCCAGTTTTAGAAAAAAATATACACTCCTGGAAATTGAAATAAGAACACCGTGAATTCATTGTCCCAGGAAGGGGAAACTTTATTGACACATTCCTGGGGTCAGATACATCACATGATCACACTGACAGAACCACAGGAACATAGACACAGGCAACAGAGCATGCACAATGTCGGCACTAGTACAGTGTATATCCACCTTTCGCAGCAATGCAGGCTGCTATTCTCCCATGGAGACGATCGTAGAGATGCTGGATGTAGTCCTGTGGAACGGCTTGCCATGCCATTTCCACCTGGCGCCTCAGTTGGACCAGCGTTCGTGCTGGACGTGCAGACCGCGTGAGACGACGCTTCATCCAGTCCCAAACATGTTCAATGGGGGACAGATCCGGAGATCTTGCTGGCCAGGGTAGTTGACTTACACCTTCTAGAGCACGTTGGGTGGCACGGGATACATGCGGACGTGCATTGTCCTGTTGGAACAGCAAGTTCCCTTGCCGGTCTAGGAATGGTAGAACGATGGGTTCGATGACGGTTTGGATGTACCGTGCACTATTCAGTGTCCCCTCGACGATCACCAGTGGTGTACGGCCAGTGTAGGAGATCGCTCCCCACACCATGATGCCGGGTGTTGGCCCTGTGTGCCTCGGTCGTATGCAGTCCTGATTGTGGCGCTCACCTGCACGGCGCCAAACACGCATACGACCATCATTGGCACCAAGGCAGAAGCGACTCTCATCGCTGAAGACGACACGTCTCCATTCCTCCCTCCATTCACGCCTGCCGCGACACCACTGGAGGCGGGCTGCACGATGTTGGGGCGTGAGCGGAAGACGGCATAACGGTGTGCGGGACCGTAGCCCAGCTTCATGGAGACGGTTGCGAATGGTCCTCGCCGATACCCCAGGAGCAACAGTGTCCCTAATTTGCTGGGAAGTGGCGGTGCGGTCCCCTACGGCACTGCGTAGGATCCTACGGTCTTGGCGTGCATCCGTGCGTCGCTGCGGTCCGGTCCCAGGTCGACGGGCACGTGCCCCTTCCGCCGACCACTGGCGACAACATCGATGTACTGTGGAGACCTCACGCCCCACGTGTTGAGCAATTCGGCGGTACGTCCACCCGGCCTCCCGCATGCCCACTATACGCCCTCGCTCAAAGTCCGTCAACTGCACATACGGTTCACGTCCACGCTGTCGCGGCATGCTACCAGTGTTAAAGACTGCGAAGGAGCTCCGTATGCCACGGCATACTGGCTGACACTGACGGCGGCGGTGCACAAATGCTGCGCAGCTAGCGCGATTCGACGGCCAACACCGCGGTTCCTGGTGTGTCCGCTGTGTCGTGCGTGTGATCATTGCTTGTACAGCCCTCTCGCAGTGTCCGGAGCAAGTATGGTGGGTCTGACACACCGGTGTCAATGTGTTCTTTTTTTCATTTCCAGGAGTGTACATTATTCAAAAGGTAACACAAGAAGCTAGCCACACGAATTATTGTAAAATATTTAATGTTAGTAAATTAAAGTCCAGATTGATGGAAGTCGTTTCGAAGGTAGCATCATGCACTGCCCACTTTTTCTTTCCTCTGATAGTCACTTGTGTAACAATTACAACTGCCAAATTTAACTATCGATACAGTCTGCAAGTTATTCAGAAAGTTGGTGATTTCAAACATATTTGGTGTGATTTAGGTGCTTAAAATTGACTTGTGTGCGCTTTGGACTTCGTGCTAGGCGCTCTGTGATTCTTGCAACGGCTGTGACTGCTTTTTAATCTCGAGTTCGCGAGCTAGGTAGGAATACCGTTGTAAATAGGCGTTAGAAGTAGTTCATCGTAGGGCAAAAAGGAGTAAATTCAATATTTCTTAAAGTAGTCGCACAGGTTCTCAGCATCTAAAAGTCTGACAGTGCGTTTCTTTCAGTGTATTCTTCCTGAGTGTAATATTTCAGAGTGAAAATCTCATTCTGGATTTCAGGGTAGGTTTCAACAGGCCAGATTGGACCATTCCCTTGTAAGACGCTATAAGGCGCTATAAGACGCAAAGGCAGCCCAAACTATTCCTTCACGTATAAATGAAAGTTAATCTTCTTTAATGTCGGCGTGTTCGTAAACGTACCATTTGGAAATTTCTAATCTATCAAGAGTAGACGCAGTGTATACATCGAGGTAACAGAGGTCAGTGGATACCTCGTAATATCGTTTAGAACCTCCTTTTTCTCGGCGTAGTGCAGAAACTCGGTCTGTCATGAACTCAGCAAGTTCTTAGAAGTCCACTGCAGAAATATTGGCCCTGCTGCTTCTATAGCCGACAGTAACTGCGAAAATGTTGCCGTTGTAGGATTTTGTGCACGAGCTGACCTCTATGTTATGTCTTATGAATGTTCGATGAGGTTCAAGTCGGGTCATCCCATGTCTGTTCTAAATGTTGAGAATGTTGTTCAAACCAATCGCAAATAATTGTGGCCCGGTGACATGGCGCATTCTCGTCCATAAAAATTCCATCGTGGTTTTGGACTATGAAGCTCATGAATGGCTGCAAATGGTCTCCAATTAATCTATCACCACTATTCCAGTCAATGATCGGTTCATTTGGACCAGAGGATACAGTCCATTTCATGTAACAAAGCACACAGCGTTACGGAGCACCACCAGCATTAACAGTGCCTTCTTAACAACTTTGTTCTATGTCTTCGTGGGATCTGCGTCACACTCGAACACTACCAACAGCTCTTACCAACTGAAATCGGGACTCACCTGACCAGGCTGCGGTTTTTCAATCGTCTAGGGTCCTAATGAGATGGTCACGAGCCAAGGAGAGGTGCTGCAGGCGAAGTCGTGCTAGTAGTAAAGCACTAGCGTCGGTCGTCTGCCGCCATATCCCATTAACGATGGATTTCGCCGTGCTGCCATAACGGATACGTTCGTCGAATGTCCTTCATTGATTTCTGTGGTTATTTCATGCAGTGTTGCTTGTCTATTACCACTGTCATCTCTAGACAAACATCGCTCCTCTCAGTCGTTAAGCGTAGACTGTCGGACACTGCGTTATAGGTGGTGAGGGGTAATGCCTGAAATTTGGTGTTCACGGCACACTCTTGAGACCTTGGGTCTCAGAATATTGAATTCCCTAACGATTTTGGAAATGTAATTTCCGATACGTCTACCTCCAACTACCAGCCCGCATACAGAGTCGGTTAATTCCCGCCGTACCGCCATAATATTGTCGCAAACCTTCTCATATGAATCATCTGAGTACAAAAGACAGCTCCGCCAGTGCACTACCTATTTTTATATTATATGCGAGATACTGTTGCAATATGTGTATGTGCATATCACTATCCCATGCCTTTTGTCGCCTCAGTGTATGGTTATTCACAGCATACTATATTCATGGTGTAGCTTGTTACGAGAAAAACAGTAGTAAAAATAAATGAATCCCTTCAATAAAAGGAGCCAATCAAGGGAAAGTACTGCTTTACACCTTAGCGCTACGGCCTTGGCCTTCTGGACCATCTCGGTCCACTCTTCTCTGCTGGCTGCCTTGGCTCTCCATCTTGTAACTCCCAGTCTTCTCAAGTCGTCCTCCAACTTGTCTAGCCGTCTGGACGTTGGTCTGCCCCTTACACGGCCTCCACCTGGTTCTCCTGTGAAAGCTTTCTTGACTGTGCTGCTCTCGACCGATCTTTCTACATGTCCCAACCAACGTAGTCGATACCTCTTTCCATATCTCGTTTGTTATACTACTCTCTGATCTTATTATTTCTGATTCGGCAAAAACCCCTATCATGCACTAGCCCGAAATTTTTCTAAGTATCTTCCTTTCTCGTATCTGCAACGATTCATCATCGTTTTGTGTCATGCTCCAAGCCTCCAACCCAGTCACCATGACAGGTCTCACTACAGTACGATACACAGTCAGCTTCAGATTCCTACTAAGGTTGCTTGCTTTAAATACGTCGATCAGTGCAAAGTAACTCCTGTTACCAGCTTTAATCCTTGCATGTATGTCTTCTATCGTGTCGTTATTATCAGTTACCAGTGTCCCAGCGTATTTAAAGCTCTAACAGCGTTTATATTCTTACACGTTCAAAGTCATGCTTCTTTCTCTTTCACTATACCTTTACCTAGATGTTAACATGTGCTTCATGTTTGACCGATTAATTGTCAGCCCCATCTCCGCTCCATATCTTTCTAATTTACGCTTTTCTTCCAGGTCCTGTTTCCTCCTGGATAATAAATCAATATCATCTGCATATGCAAGATTCTGCGTAACTCTGCTAAACTATTTCCCCTGGGCAGCCGCTTTGCGTCTTTCGCAATCAAGAGAAACGATTAACATTAATTGAAACTCCAATGCTGGAAACTAGCGACTAAGATTTATTTGTGTTTAGAGTTGAACTAAATTCGCATGGCATGAATGTCTGGAAGTTCCTCGAGAGGGATGTTCCAATTGGATACCACTTCGGCAACTTACGCGTCGTAATTCTAGCTCAGTAATTCTACTGCGGAAAGTGGACCAGTTTAACGTGGAATCCGAACCACTTGTAGCTACTGGCATATCTTCGTGTCAGATACTGATGAAAGCTAGGGTAAAGGCAGACTGAGAAAATCCGGTGTCTGACCGCGATTCGATGGTGCGATCTTACAAGGTGTCTCTCTGGTCGGCAGGCGTGTAGGTTTATCTAATCAACCTCAGTTTCTCAACGGCTGTGAGACAGAGCAACACTTAAGTGGCATTACTATGAAAATTATGCGCAAATAATATGGATGCAAACTGCTATAAAAGGTGTCTCTGTGTAATGACACTAAAAACGTAAATGATGTGAGACTAGGGCCTCCCGTCGGATAGACCGTTCGACGGGTGCAAGTCTTTCGATTTGACGCCACTTCGGAGACTTGTGCTTCGATGGGAATGAAATTATGATGATTAGGACAACATAACACTCTGTCCCTAAGGGGAGAAAATCTCCAACCCAGCCGGCAATCGAACCCGGGCCCTTAGGATTGACATTCTGTCACGCTGACCACTCAGCTACCGGGGGCGGACTGTAATGACACCGAAGACGACACATTGTACTTCTCACTACGAGATGATAGTTATCTCCCACATAAGTAAATAAAATTTTTGATGCTGACCACATCGTCTTGTGAACTTGAATGAAAGAAAGAATTAAATATGAAAATAGATTTAACCATAAAACACTTGTTAAACAAAATGTGGTTCAACGTAACACATTGATTATGCTCTATCTAATATTCATAAAGTAGAATAACCCGTCTGGGAGCTGACAAATTTGCACCAACTGTGATCAGTCAACTTTAATTGCGACTTTAAAGGCATGACTGTGGTTAATACGACAGAAGGAACTGAACTGGGAAGAGAAGCAAACTACTACAATGCGTTTGAATCGGACACCGGCTGCTGCCCCCGTGGGCACGCAGAAATGTAAGAGAATTTGCTTGAATGATTCCCAGTGATGGTACTGTGAAATGCTCACCACACTCGTGTAGAAAACTCGTGATGCCAAGCGCAGTGCGCTTTAGCGTCGATTCTGATGGTGGACCTCCGTCACATCCTCCGGCTAACATCGAGCTTCGGGAAGACTTCAAGTCCAGCAACCATGTCTCCGTCTCATCCTGGCCCCAAACTCCTCAGCGGACTACGACCGAATCTCAGTTCCGTCCGCCCTCTTGTGTAGATCTCAGCTGAATCCTCCAATTCTCTACTCACTAACTCACAGGACGCAGAAAGCTCCAAATGGATTTTCCGCTAACACATTCGGAGAGCACACTTGCGTCAGTTAAGCATCACTTCGAGTATTGTTCAGCCTCCCTCCATAAGAGGGGAAAAACCTCTTCCCCTGATGCCACCAGTACATCGAAAGGCGTAGGCTGTGATGATTTTTTACGTAACGGACTGCAGTCCAGTCAACATAATGCCATTTTTGCACGTGGGGTAAACAACGCAAACCGGATTGTAAAAAAGTATGTGACCTGCCAACACGCTCAGGTACACATTATCTGGCAGCCAGCACTGTTTCGTGCGGTACCGTTCTCGCATCCCGCGCCCGGTTTCCCGGGTTCGATTCCCGGCGGGGTCAGGGATTTTCTCTACCTTGTGATGACTGGGTGTTGTGTGATGTCCTTAGGTTAGTTAGGTTTAAGTAGTTCCAAGTTCCAGGGACCGATGACCATAGATGTTAAGTCCCATAGTGCTCAGAGCGATTTGAACCATTTTGAACCAGCAGTGTTTTTGTTAAATGTTTTCGCCAATAAGCAGATACTGATCTTAGCGGAAACAGGAGAGAAATTGGAGCCCCCTTCTGAAAAGTGGTATTGCTTCACCCGGGAAAAATTGCCTCTCTCACATGTATAAGCAACTTTTGCGAAATAAGTTGTGAATTTCTCTTCTGACTGCAGGGACAGTACAGCTGAACCTCTGCTGCTGCCGCCTCTCCACTCTGTGGCCACTGACTCGGTGCGGCTGTGGTGCAACCTCGGTGACGGGCAGTACCATGGCAAGCAGCCATCCGGCTGCCCTTCGCACACGTTTGACCTGTTGCATTCTTCCGCACCGCCTGCCACAGCCGTGCCTGCTGAACCATAACCAGGGCTCGTCGCCTCCACTTCAAGTGACTGCTTGCTTCTAGCTATGACTGAATTTATTGTTACAACTGCTGCCAACTTTCTCACTGAGCATAGCATACGTGACTCTCAACTCTATTGAGCAAATACAGTCTACAAAAGGAGAGTCGGAAGGGCCAGCCGTCTTTCAGCCTTACTGTTTCCAGCCTAGCACTTTATCGCTAGACCCCAAACCCAACTTGTTCAGACCACACTATATCTATGAAAGAGAAGTGACGGAAAATCCATAACCAAACCAGTTTTGTAAATCTGGTGTTCTCAAACTCCTAATTGTGTAATAAACAAGGTCAATTTGAAATAGTGTAAGGGACACAAAACTTTTAATACAGTTAATGTTTCAAGGTCCAACGAATCTAAATGTACATTGAAATGTGCAGAGTCTAACTGCAAGTGCTCCACCTTCTACCGAGCCCTATTTTCCATGTTTCTTTTGGTCGGTCCGGCTTGTATTGTTACTGAACGTATTTGCGTAATGCATAATTCAAGGGTGCATCACCATCATTGGCAAGTCGTACTTGGAAATGCATTATGAATTTCATTTACATAGCAGGCGTTACGATACTAATCTACCTACCTGTCTGAAAGTTGCTAGAGTACTGAGAGCACTTACTGATGTTAAAGAGCTTGAGGAATCAATTATTTCTGAGCAGGTGGATTAATTATTTCTGCTTTCACTACTAGTTATTACAGCAAGAAATCATTTGTCCGAGAAAAGTTACTTTCGTATTTCGAGTTGAGAATTCTTTGCCTAGTTCTGCCGCAGATATGCGTTAACAGTGCTGTTGTTTGCACGTTTGAGCCCATGCGTTCAGGAGAATTTTACTATCGTAAAACTGCGTCTTTTTGCGTATGTATGAACTGCAGAAAACAGATTTAGTATCATTGTAGCTGGCAAGAGCTGTAGAAGAATAGAGGTCTGATTTTCTACTCTGACATTCATTACCTAGGAGCATCTGGTCCCGAATATAGACAGACGTACAAACACCTTGTCTTGCAATGATACAAGAGTTACGGATTAAACAGTGCCTTTGATGTGCAATGCCTTTCATGTAGATACGAATAATATCTGCTAACCCAACCCTTTGGAGCGCAACCAGTCGGATGTTTTGGAAGTATTGCAATGATCTATTATGAAGTAGTCATTTTTATTTATCTGTAAGCGTCGTTTCATGATTTGTTACTGTATTACACGTTTTTTTAGTAATTTGCACCACTAGGAACAGTAGCCATTTTACAGAACTGTGTGTGAAACAATGTGAGATAGTTATCTAAGTGTACTATTGCTGTCTACTGCCTTCATCAGTCAACATAATCAACCTCCTTTCCTTGAAGCATCAAGTCACGCTACTCAACGTCGCAGTTGATTCCGCTTAACATTTCCTATTTCGTCAAGAATCTGCACTTTCAAACTAGTACCTCATTACCATCCTAAAGTACATGGAGAAAGTTTAGCTCTCACTTCAGGTATGAATATTCTTTGGGGCCACAACATGTAAACGAAATGAGGTAGATGATTACAGAGCTAGTATGTTGTTCCTGATGTTTGCAATGTAAACACCTGAATGTGTTCATTAGTATTTGGTTGCATTGCATGCACACAGCGATTTTCACAGGAGACTGAACAGGTTAAGTGTTCTAAGAACTAATTAGACAGAAAGCCGTCTTGTTTGTTCGGCTTTTTTCCTCCAATTAGTGCCATTAATTTCTAGTTCTGTAATAACTACATTGTCTTTAAGGGATGCCTTATTTTATTCGAGGAAGATTGAAGAAATGAAAAAAAGGGAAAAAGAGACGAAAACTCAATACTCAGTAATCATTCAAATTATCATAAGAACGACAAAAATTTGAAATTTAAGAATGAAGAGGCGATTCCAAAAGCCGCATAGCTATATGATTGTGCTTTATTCGTGACTACCTGTTTCAGGTCAGTAAAGACGCATTTCCAGCTGTATATGCCACGAATACAAACCACTGTCTTATACATTTGAAGTGATAGAAATAGAAAGCCATTGACAGTTTTGACATTCAACAAAAAACGATGAAAAAGACTCATAACGGCTATGTTTTCATAATATAGATGGACAGTTAAGGAATTCCAAAATTTGGGTAGTTATCCTCTTTTAAGAGTCAAACCACGCTGGTGGTGTTGAGAATTGAAGTAATCAAGATTTTATATCTCTGATTACTAATACTGTTTGCGAGACATGACATGTTTTATACGTTCTTATCACACATATGTTCTGTGACTTGTAAATAATGTGGCATTTTATTCTGCAAGTCGCTGCTTTCTATTTTGATTCACGTCACAAGATTTAGTGCCAAAATCCGGGATATTTCCACTAATGGTGCTGTGACAACACGGTTTTTAACGTACTATCTTGATTCTCTTAGACGAATTCAATCACTTCACAATGTCTGATACCGGATACGCTGATAACAACCATCAGTTACAATGCTAGAAAAGAGTACGGACAAGGGCAAGAGCTAATGTTGCACGTGTTTTGAACGAGGTACGTAGCATCAATGAAAAAACTACCAATGAAGGTTATGATATTCCAAAGATCGATTGCAGGAACTATTATGCACACTAACAGATCTTGATGATAAAATACACGATCTTCTCGATGACGCTGATTCCGCTGTTCATGTGTTCAAATGCGACAAATACACAGACGCAGCCAAACACACTACTGTACGCACGTCACGGGGAATAGTGGGGAAACTTACGTATTCCATAGCTCAAACTACCATTAGTGATGAAGAACAAGCTACGACGATAACTTCAGTTGTTCCACCATCTACTATCAGATTTCCCACTATAAAACTTGAGACGTTTCCTAGAAATGCTGAGAACTGGACTCGTTTTTGGGAACGATTCAAGCAATCGATTGATTAAGATCCCACGATATCCACCATTCGCAAACACATTTTCTGCGTGGCAGCTTAGAAGGGGAACCGAAGTATTTAGTTGATGGTATTGCTGTGATCTCTGGCACATATGAAGAAACCAATAGACTGTACACAGCACTCTACGGCGATAAAGATAGTATTATGCAAGCTCACACGCATCATTTAGAATCTATTAAACCCATTCAATTTCCAAATGAGACTCCCTTAATTCTACATTTATCGAGTGCAATCGCCGCATCCAAGCGTTGCGCGCGCTTAATGAAGACGTAAATGGTAATGGTCCCCGAAATAGCACCAAAAATTCCCAGAACGTTTCCGGAAGAACATATCTGTCACTCAAGAGTTTGTATTTGTTATGGCAGAATGAGTGCTAGTGTGCGTATAATATTGGTTTTTCGTTCGAAAGTCTTGGAAAGCCAGTTTAGTTTTGCTAGGAATAATTGTGAGTGCGTGAAGAAAACCGGTGTTTTAGAAAGGGACATCCTTCAGGTGATAGAATTTATATGAACGGAAATAGACGCAGCGCTTGCCTCGAAGAAGATCCGTTGCGACAATAAAACGTAGACTTACCATCCACAGCTGCAGCGCTTCATGTCCACGCTGATCAGAAAGGGCAATAAAAACTACGGTCCATTTTACCTTTTTGAGAAGAACCTGGCCATTGGGGCCAAGAACGTAATTAAGTTACTAACATCAATGGAAAAAAGCAGAAATAGAAAAGTACTAACCGATTTTTCTTTGCCTAAAAGAAGACATAAAATGACAGACTGCGGGAAGAAGGGTAGGGTATTTTGATCTAATTGTAAAAAATCGTAACTTAGCGTTTGCACGTTCAAATCTCATACTAGCTCCTCACGATGGCTTAGCCCTGTCAGTTTCGGCACTAGGGCAGCGAGGACTAATTGTAAGACTTGCATCAACGCGTACGAAAGTGACCACTATTTCAGGCCTCAGTCCAGAGTTCCACAAGATATTAAGAATGTAATACATGTTTGCACACAACAGTTTGTTGATCCACAGACAGATTCCCAAGAAGATACGCCCATCGAAGTTTTAGTTGGTAGTGATCATGACCGGATGATTGTCACCGATGATTTACCCTCCCATATTTTTATATCCATTGTACGGTTTCCCACCATATTCGGTTGTATCCTCAGTGGCTACAGATGTGCGAATTTAGCTGTTGTCAACTTTTAACTTCAGACTCAAATACCCACAGATGACCATTTGAGACTATTCTGGGATCTAGATACTACCGGCATAACTGCACATCATGATGCAGTAATGACTAATAAAGATTCTGCACTCTTTCAAGAATTTCAGGCATTTTATCTTGTGCAGGATCATCGAAGAGTCGTTCGTCTTCCTAAGAAACGAAACATTAATTTTATTCTACTAACCAACTGGACGCAGAAAGTAGGTTTCGAAGTTTAGGTAAAAGACTTCTTAATAACGACTCCTTAGAGGAAACCTACCAGTCTTATGTTGGAATACATTACAAAGAACCATGTAGAACTCGATCCTCTTGAAGACCCAAGCAACACCAAATTTTACCTTCCACATCCTGACGTTAGGAAGCAAAACTTTGGTAAGATAAAGTGGAGGCTAGGTTTTGATGCACTGCCTCACGAGATCAACGCATCCTTTCTCAACAACACTTCAGAGGCAGGACCAAAGATTCTGCCGGAAATAGTTGTTGCTCTGCTACAGTAACGGATACACCCCCGTGGCTGTTATTAGCGATGTTATGCAATCGTTTCTGCAACTTATCTTGCACGAAGACGACACAGAATTTACAAGATTTTAATGGCACCAAGTTTTTCAAGATAGTCACTACCATGGCGAACGAAGGAACGACTTATCATTTCAGTAGTCTTTCATTCGACCTGACATTCAGTACATTCCTGATTTCGGTAACGCTGAAAGAACAAGCTGCTAAACATGAGACCGCATTTCCCGTCGTTGTACAAATACTAGCCAACGATATTTTCATAGATAACTTCGATTTGGTTCAAATGACGACGGTGAAGCTATCGGTATCAATTACGATCTAAGTGCCCTTATGAAACAATTGAACTTTCAATTAGTGAAATGATCCACTACTTCAAATCAGTTATAGGACGTGTGGAGAACCGAAGGACGAGAGATTATTTTAACATTAATACGAATGATGTCACGGAAAAATTATCTCATGAACCTACTACCAAAAGGTAACTACTACGCACTGTTGCGAGAATTTTACTATCCACTAGGATTATTCTCTCCTGTGTCAATCATGGAAAAACTATTATTCCAAGAAACGTGTTGTAGAGGAATTGACTGGAATGATTTGCTACCCAAAAATTTGGCAACACAATGGATTACTTGGGTATCTAATTTACCTCCGTTGTATTCCATTATTGTCCCTCGATTATTGTCAGCGACGTTCATATTCACTTATTTTATGATACTTCGGAATGAGCGTATGGCGCAGCTCTGTATATCCACATTGTTTCACACGATAACACGGTGATTCAATTGACCTGTAGCAAGAACAGATTTGCACCTGTCAAAAGGATAATACTGGCAAGTCTCCAACTTCTAGCGACACTTGTGGGAACACGATTACTAAGCTGTTTCTGTACAGATGAAGGGTACGACATTACACATGCAGTGTTACGGACGGACGCCCCAGTGACCATAGGCGGGATACGCAGTGCTGGGAATCGATGGAAGACATTCATCAGTAGAACAATGTCAGAAATTCACACATATACGTCTCCTAGTCAGTGGAGACATTGTCCTGGAAATGATAACCTAGCATATCATCAGACACGGGGACTTCTTGGCAATCGAATCCTATCTGCGCGTGTTTGATGGGAAGGACCGCCATGGCTTCCACACCCATAAGAATGTTGGCCATCTGGTACTTCAGAAATGCGTAATGACACACCGGAAAAAAGGAGGAATGTAAAACACGTGATAGCAGTTGCTATACGTCAAAGCATCATAGACATTTCCAAATTAAGTTCCTACTGGAAACTAATTCGTATAACCGGCTGTGTCCTTCGCTTCATACTTAAGATTCGCCACAAACACAAACCTACTGGAGAGCTGACAGCATTCAAACTCTCCAGTGCATGCACGTAATGGATCAAAATATCCAACGTCAATGCTTCACACAGGAATTCCAATTAGAGAAGCTGTACTGACTTCTGACCTGGTGATCTGGCTTTCATTCAAGAGGATGGATGACCAAGAGACATGTGGACGGAAGGGACAGGAAGATGTTTACAGGGAAGAGACAATAAAATAAGTATGATAATACCACGCACGCCAGAAGGACAGCAGATAGCACGTCCATTTCAGCTGGTCACCCCCAGGAGGTTGACCAGGATGGGGAGCATGTTGGGAATTGAAGTCGTCGGGATATTTATGATTAGTGATACCCTTCGTAAGACATAAATCATTGTAAACTCTTTCGTTATATGTATGTTCTATAGCTTTTAAGTAGAGTGTTATGTTAGAATGTAAGTATCTATGTCAAGAACATGTAACTATCCGACTTACCTCCTTATAAATGCATTCCTTCAGTACAGTAAGGTTGATTGTAAAGTCTTCAATTGATGGAGGAAGGAATAATTTGAGAGTCGAGTGTTGATCACTAACGAGAGAAGTGGTACTCCTTTTTGGTCGTGGATTCAAGTGAACTATATTACATGCTGCATGCCGTGTCAGTTAGGGTTCTGACTTCCATTCAAATGGTTTATCCTTTGAAATCAGAATTTCACTGACTACCGTTTGCTGTTCATATGTATGATCTGTGTCTTCTAGTGAAGAGAGCTGCGCAGGCCGCGGTGGTCTAGCGGTTCTGGCGCTGCAGTCCGGAACCGCGGGACTGCTACGGTCGCAGGTTCGAATCCTGCCTCGGGCATGGGTGTGTGTGATGTCCTTAGGTTAGTTAGGTTTAAGTAGTTCTAAGTTCTAGGGGACTTATGACCTAAGATGTTGAGTCCCATAGTCCTCAGAGCCATTTTTGAAGAGAGCTGCATTCCGAAACGTGTTCTTCACCCTCCAAAACTATTTCATCATTACGAGATTATCTTGAGTAGAAACACTTACAAAATATATGAATTCTATAGGTAGGAAACGAGTGATATGTGTGGAAGTGAATCAGTTAACTGATTTGTTTACAGATAGAAAAACAATGAGTTGCGATCAGCTTTCATTCTTTCCACAGAAATAGACATTCTGTTCAAATTAACATTTACTTCATTTCTTTATACCCTCATTGCTGGACACATACAGATTTCATTGTTGACAAATTGAAAATTGTCTCAATTTGCTGCATCAACGAAATTTAAAATAAGCAGGGTCTAAAAACACCCGAAAGCTTTGAGATGTACTGTTCCTGTGAATGCGAAACTAAAGCTCCAAAACAATATTTTTCTGTCAGAATATACTTCAGTAGGTGACAAATAAAATCGAAGAAGGGAATTTATAAAAACGATAAATTTTCAAAATGACAGAACATCAAAAATACATGTGGGTTAAAGTAGTCTTAATAACCTACTAAAGTACAAAAATCAGTACTTTTAACTAGGTATAAAAGACGAAACATAATATGCTTTACGTAAATGGTCTCACATGATGCACGTAGTGCTATTAACATCACGCAAGTTTCTCAACAGGGTAGCGGCTGTGAGGTGGACATGTGAGAACCAAATAAGAGCCAGAGAAATTATTGTGTAAGTAAATTTTTTAGCTATGGAGATAAGGTTACGAATTTGAAGAAAAAGGGAGCATCCACCATCCTCCCACCACCCACCCCTCTCCCCAAACGACTGTTTTAGTGTAAAATTTATGTCTACATATCTACAATATTGGCATTGCTTAACAACACAGCAGCGAAAAGAAGTCCGTATTACATTTATTAATGTTGGCACTGAGACCAATCGACTGTGACATGCGGGAATAATTTGGCGACCGTGGGGTCTTAGGTACGTGTTAAAAGCCGGCAGCTGCGAGGACAGGTTTAACTGAAGACCAGAGCATGTAGCAGCGGCGAGAACAGCCGGAGAGGAGTGAAGCCCTAGTTTTGGCAGCGGGCGCGGGGACAGAAGCATTAGCCACACGGTGCGAGTGTGTTTGGCAGGTTGCCGCCCAACTTAGGTGAGAGGTGGGTGAGCGGGCGTCCGGTAAGCAACTGCGTGCCTGCGTGCGCTGGCTGCGGGGATTCTGGGGCTGGTAGCCCGCCAACAGTTCCGCCAAACAGCGGCGCCACCCGTACACCTGCCGATGCGGAATTCCGGCGATTTGTCATTTGCGTTTTTACACTATGTGCCAGATATTTACAGGCGTCGGCTGGAAACGATTCGTAATTTGAGGAACGCACTGTTCACTTCAGGAGAGTTTGCAAGCAATATCAGAGTTTCCAGAATGAGATTTTCACTCTGCAGCGGAGTGTGCGCTGATATGAAACTTCCTGGCAGATTAAAATTGTGTGCCAGACCGAGACTCGAACTCGGGACCTTTGCCTTTCGCGGGTAAGTGCTCTACTATCTGAGCTACCAAAGCACGACTCACGCCCCGTCCTCACAGCTTTACTTCTGCCAGTACCTCGTCTCCTACCTTCGAAACTTTACAGAAGCTCTTCTGCGAACCTTGCACAACTAGCACCCCGGAAAGAAAGGATATTGCGTAGACATGGCTTAGCCACAGCCTGGGGGATGTTTCCGGTTTCCAGTCTTAATCTGCCAGGAAGTTTAATATCAGAGTTGTTCGCAGTAAAATGACTCCTTCCACATCATTACGACTTTTGTGAAAATGATTTACCGAACATGAAACGATCTTCTGGCATTGACGGCCGGGATGCCCCGTCCGGGGAAGCTCGACCGCCGTGTTACAAGTCTTATTTCAGGTGGCGCCAGACTGGGCGACTTGCTGTCGGTGACGATGAGATAAAGATGAGGACAACACAACATCCACTCCATGGGCGGAGAGAATGTCCAAATCGGTCGGGAATCAAACCTGGGCCCGCTGAATTGTACACAAGCGAGGTAGCACTCAGTTAAGCAGGCGAACCTATCGAACATCAAACTAACTAGCAAATTAACTACAGTGGCTGATGATGGGAGATTTCAGTGTCTCTCGAATGGAGTTAACAGTTCAGGTACAGACAACTGGCCATGTGCTAGTAGAACACACGATCTGAGGCTTCATTAGAAACTTAATTATCTATGAACAGTTCATTCACCCCGGGAATCTCGTATCTCGAACATTTTTTTGGCTGATATCGACACTGATACTGGCAAGAGTCCTGTCCGTCGAATTCCAAGACTATCGAGAGTGTTTTAACTATGAGCTCGAAGTGCGTGATGTAATTACTAATTAAAAACTTTCTAATTTTCTCCTGTACTTATACTGTAGAACCCTGCTTCCTGCCACATTTCATTATTCTAGATCAACGGGAAGTACGCTATAGGTTTTAACGAGGGAGTTTGTAGATGTCGAAATATGTTACATAAATCGTAGAATCTCTTGACTGCATTGATGTGGTAGCCGTTGCACCTCCAAGGAACATTAAACCTTAGTGTCTGACATAAATTTGGAACTTGATTTGGCTATCCGTTCCTGGGAGAAAAGGGCTTTTGGCAGTCGGTCAGAGAGACTGACGGACGTAGAACAAAATGATCCATTAAGGGCTCCCTTTTTGCCGACTCAGGTACAGAATCCTAAAAATGGCCTAAGTGTAAACCAAAGATTTTTCTAAAAAAAAAAAAAAATAAGCGAGGCATGACAGTCGAAGTAAATACGATACAATTCGGGACTCACGGGATGCATTCCGCATCACAAGGGGCTCGCAATCGTGGCAGAAAGAATGAAACCAGTACTGTAAGCAGGGTTTAAAGTACGTATACAGAATATCATCGCTGCTGTTTAACTTCAGTGGGAAGAACCAATCTGCCAACGGCCTTGCCGCAGTGGTAACACCGGTACCCGTCAGATCTACATCGACATCTACATGATTACTCTGCAATTCACATTTAAGTGCTTGGCAGAGGGTTCATCGAACCACAATCATACTATCGCTCTACCATTCCACTCAAGCGCGCGGCAAAAACGAACGCCTAAACCTTTCTGTTCGAGCTCTGATTTCTCTTATTTTATTTTGATGATCATTCCTACGTATGTAGCTTGGGCTCAACAAAATATTTTCGCATTCAGAAGAGAACGTTGGTGACTGAAATTTCGTAAATACAGTAGATCTCGCCGCGACGAAAAACGTCTTTGCTGTAATGACTTCCATCCCAATACGCGTATCATATCTGCCACACTCTCTCCCCTACTACGTGATAATACAAAACGAGCTGCCCTTTTTTGCACCCTTTCTATGGCCTCCGTCAATCCTACCTGGTAAGGATCCCACACCGCGCAGCAATATTCTAACAGAGGACGAACGAGTGTAGTGTAAGCTGGCTCTTTAGTGGACTTGTTGCATCTTCTAAGTGTTCTGCCAATGAAACGCTACCTTTGGCTCGCCTTCCCCACAATATTATCTATGTGGTCTTTGCAACTGAAGTTGTTCGTAATTTTAACACCCAGGTACTTAGTTGAATTGACAGCCTTGAGAATTGTACTATTTATCGAGTAATCGAATTCCAACGATTTCTTTTGGAACTCATGTGGATCACCTCACACGTTTCGTTATTTAGCGTCAACTGCCATCTGCCACACCATACAGCAATCTTTTCTAAATCGCTTTGCAACTGATACTGGTCTTCGGATGACCTTACTAGACGGTAAATTACAGCATCATCTGCGAACAACCTAAGAGAACTGCTCAGATTGTCACCCAGGTCATTTATATAGATCAGGAACAGCAGAGGTCCCAGGACGCTTCCCTGGGGAACACCTGATATCACTTCAGGTTTACTCGATGATTTGCCGTCTATTACTACGAACTGTGACCTTCCTGACAGGAAATCACGAATCCAGTCGCACAACGGAGACGATACCCCATAGGGCCGCAGCTTCATTAGAAGTCGCTTGTGAGGAACGGTGTCAAAGGCTTTCCGGAAATCTAGAAATACGGAATCAACTTGAGATCCCCTGTCAACGAAGTTAAGCCGGGCTTGTCTAGCACTTAGATTGGTGAGCGCCGTTGGCAAGCGGGGTACACTCTGCCCTTGTGAGGCAAACTGAGGAGCTACCAGACTGAGAAGTAGCGGCTCCAGTCACGAAAACTGACCACGGCGAGGCGAGCGGTGTTCGGACCACACGAACCCCATATCCACATGCAGTGACGCCTACGGGCTAAGGATGACACGCCGGTCAGTCAGTACCGTAAGGATCTTTAGAGGCTCTTCGGATATAGTTTAGTTTTTATTTTAGTGAAGAAGCAATGTATGCGGTAAAATAGTGTGCGATAGCGGGAATAACGGTAAAATTTATCAACGATAAGGTCCGAAGACACCTTTCTGCCCAAAAGCATGGAAGAAATTTGTATGGAATAGACTTGATATGTACCACAGAGATTCAGGATAAACAACCCTATGGCGAAAGTCATGCGAAGGAGTAGATAGCGAGGAATAACAAACTTAACCTCGAATTTAATTAACGCTGATGACCAACATTTGTGAGACAAGACTACATGGCATAATGGACGTAGGAAGTAATATTGGGAATTAGGTACTGTCGACGAAGAGGTTTTGAGAGACGAAACAGAGGCTAGCACTGAGACGTTACTGGTGTCATTTCCTATGGAATTATCGGGGAATTCGCCGTGAATGATTAATATAGGGGGCGGGAACCGTAAATGTAGATGGCGGGACGATGAGTCTTACTTCCTTCCTCCAAAATACCATCCCTGTGTCTTACTACTGCCCCCCGTTTCGTTGTCACAAGTTAGCAGATACGTGGAAGATAGCAGAGGCAGAATACTTAATGCGAAGAAAAAATCCACCAAGAAAACTGAGTAGTAGATTTGGTACCATGACCTAAACTGCGAACTACGCTCCATTCGGAAAAGTCTGGATACAGACCCAGAGGAAACACAAATAAGTGGCACACGTTTATTTAACAATAAATTACAATTAAATATGGAAGTTACAACAAATATATATACCATATCATACATTGCGCAATTTATAACAATTTCAAATGACTTTTCTGTTGCAGATGCAACGGACGACGTAGCTTTCACAATCAGACGGTGTCTATGGCCTACCTGACAGTTGCCTTCTCAAATACATTGACAAATACGAGGCTCAGAAGAAATATAAAATCATTACAGAAAATAGCATTAACAGATAAAGCCGGCAATAACGCCACAATTCGAAAATCGGAAAACTGTTTTAAAGGATTGAAACTTACTCGGCCAATCCTGCCGTAATAAAAATCTACAACTGATAAAACTTAGCAATCAGTAAATGAATCAATAATCTTTGCGAAAAGAACTAAGGGCAGAAGTGCCGTGGCACTTAAAAGGAAAATTAAATGTCTCTGAACAGGAAAATCGTAAGAAAGCTTTCATTAAATCTGTTCTTGAAATACTAAAGTTAAACAAATTTAAAACTTCTTATCTCGTATTCCCGTTACCTGTATTCTTTTTCACATCATCAGCCTTTTGCGGTTACAGGCATACATGTATGCCCGGCAGGTACGGCACCCAGACTGCTACGGGCTTATGTATACGCCCATGAGGTAGAACAGGCAAACGGCTACGGGCATTAATTTATGCCCGGCGGTTAGAAGACTTGACGGCTAAGGACTGGATACTGTTTTATGTAACTTATTTACATTCATTTAAGCCTGGACGCAGGAGAAGATAAACGTGCACAATAGAACGGCGACTAAATGTGGCCCATAGTGCTCAGAGCCATTTTGACTAAATGTGGTCTGAGTTCCGACGTTCGTGCCCTCACTGCCATTATCTGCTCTTCTTAGTGATGTCAGAAGGCGTTACATCTTTCACCTGCTCCTGGTTTGCTTCTGTTTACGAGTCGAGGCATTAGATACGATTCGATTTCCTAACTTCCAAAAGACAAATGACACAAAAATATATAACCAGACGGGGACGAACTATCCTAATGAACCAACGTTTCAGATGTCACAAATGGAGAATATCGCAGCAGCTAAGTGCAGATTCACAGCAACACTAGCGGCCGCGCAGAAAAGAAAATGGCACGCAAGGCCAAGTAAACGTAAATTCATTTTCTAATCTGTAAAATATATAAATACAAACATAAACTCTAAGACAAAGAAATCGACTCATCGTGAAATAATTATCCGTATTGGGCGAAAATCGGTAGATTTGATTTACACTCCTGGAAATTGAAATAAGAACACCGTGAATTCATTGTCCCAGGAAGGGGAAACTTTATTGACACATTCCTGGGGTCAGATACATCACATGATCACACTGACAGAACCACAGGCACATAGACACAGGCAACAGAGCATGCACTATGTCGGCACTAGTACAGTGTATATCCACCTTTCGCAGCAATGCAGGCTGCTATTCTCCCATGGAGACGATCGTAGAGATGCTGGATGTAGTCCTGTGGAACGGCTTGCCATGCCATTTCCACCTGCCGCCTCAGTTGGACCAGCGTTCGTGCTGGACGTGCAGACCGCGTGAGACGACGCTTCATCCAGTCCCAAACATGCTCAATGGGGGACAGATCCGGAGATCTTGCTGGCCAGGGTAGTTGACTTACACCTTCTAGAGCACGTTGGGTGGCACGGGATACATGCGGACGTGCATTGTCCTGTTGGAACAGCAAGTTCCCTTGCCGGTCTAGGAATGGTAGAACGATGGGTTCGATGACGGTTTGGATGTACCGTGCACTATTCAGTGTCCCCTCGACGATCACCAGTGGTGTACGGCCAGTGTAGGAGATCGCTCCCCACACCATGATGCCGGGTGTTGGCCCTGTGTGCCTCGGTCGTATGCAGTCCTGGTTGTGGCGCTCACCTGCACGGCGCCAAACACGCATACGACCATCATAGGCACCAAGGCAGAAGCGACTCTCATCGCTGAAGACGACACGTCTCCATTCGTCCCTCCATTCACGCCTGTCGCGACACCACTGGAGGCGGGCTGCACGATGTTGGGGCGTGAGCGGAAGACGGCCTAACGGTGTGCGGGACCGTAGCCCAGCTTCATGGAGACGGTTGCGAATGGTCCTCGCCGATACCCCAGGAGCAACAGTGTCCCTAATTTGCTGGGAAGTGGCGGTGCGGTCCCCTACGGCACTGCGTAGGATCCTACGGTCTTGGCGTGCATCCGTGCGTCGCTGCGGTCCGGTCCCAGGTCGACGGGCACGTGCACCTTCCGCCGACCACTGGCGACAACATCGATGTACTGTGGAGACCTCACGCCCCACGTGTTGAGCAATTCGGCGGTACGTCCACCCGGCCTCCCGCATGCCCACTATACGCCCTCGCTCAAAGTCCGTCAACTGCACATACGGTTCACGTCCACGCTGTCGCGGCATGCTACCAGTGTTAAAGACTGCGATGGAGCTCCGTATGCCACGGCAAACTGGCTGACACTGACGGCGGCGGTGCACAAATGCTGCGCAGCTAGCGCCATTCGACGGCCAACACCGCGGTTCCTGGTGTGTCCGCTGTGCCGTGCGTGTGATCATTGCTTGTACAGCCCTCTCGCAGTGTCCGGAGCAAGTATGGTGGGTCTGACACACCGGTGTCAATGTGTTCTTTTTTCCATTTCCAGGAGTGTATATACACAGACAAAGAAATGATTACCATTTCAGGAAAAAAGCAGCATGATGATTTATTCAAGAGAAAGGGCTTCACAAATTCCGCAAGTCACTAATGCGTTGTTCCTCCTCTGGCCCTTAAGCATGCAGTTATTCAGCTTGGCATTCATTGACAGAGTAGTTGGATATCCTTCTGAGGGAAATTGGCGCCAAACTGGTGCGTCAGATAGTCAAAATACTGAGCTAGTTCCAGGATCCTTAGCATAATGACAGAAACTTTCTCAACTGGGCAAAGATCCGGCTACCTCGCCGATGAAAGTAGGGATGGGGAAGATCTAAGAGAAGGAGCGTGTGTGTGTGGGAATCATCAGCTGCAATGTAAGCCCACGTGGCATGCCATAACAACAGCAAACAGGCGGGTACGATATCGAGGACGTACCGTGCTGCTGCTGTCACAGATGACAACTAAAGGGGTCCTGCTATGAAAAGAAATAGTACCCCAGACTTCATTCCTGGTGACAGTCATAATTTTACAGTAGAAGCAACTTAAAATCTGTCTGGAAATAGAATCTTATCGTAAGCTCGTAAGCTTCGCTCATTGAGCTAAACGATCCGTTTTACTCTACTCTATTGCAAATGGATGGAATTGAGCTCCCCACAAACCACACCTCATCAAACATCTCTTGTAATACATGAGGTTTTTTGCTGATGATGCTGTGTTGTACACAAGTGTGTCGCAGAAGAGTGACTGTGGAGTGAAACAAAATGACTCAGACAAATTTTCTAACTGGTGTTATGAATGATAGATGGCTCTAAACGTAGAAAAATTTACGTAAACGCAGATGAGAAGGACAATAAGATCCGTAATATTCGGATACTCCATTAGTAGTGTCTCGCTTGACACAGTCAGGTCGTTAAATATCTGGACGTGACGTTATAAAGCGATTTGAAATGGAACGAGCATTAGAGGACTATGGTATGGAAGGAGAGTGGTAGACATCGATTTATAGGGACATATTTAGGGAAGAATGATTCACCTGCAAAAAAGGTCGCACATAGAACGCTGGTGCGACCTCTTCTTGAGTACTTCTCGAGTGTTTGGGATCCGCAAGAGGTCAAGTTAAAGGAGAACATGGAAGAAATTCAGACGTGCCCTGCTAGATTTGTTAGCGATAGGTTCCAAGAAACCGCAAGCGTTTCGGAGTTACTTCGGGAACTCAAGAGGGAATTCCTGGAGGGATGGCGTCCTTATTTTCAAGGAACATTGTTGAAAAAACATAGAGAACCAGTATTTGAAGCTGGCTGAAGAATGATTCTACTGCCACCAACATACATTTCGCTTCAAGACCACGCAGATACGAGAAACTACGGCTCCCAAGGAGTCGTATGGAAAGTCCTTTTTTCCTCATTCGATCTGCGACTGGAACAGGAAAGGCAACGATTAGTAGTGGTACTGTCTCCGCCAAACACCTTCCGTTGCCTTGCAGAGTACGAATGTAGACGAATCAAGAAGCAAAGTCGGTGAAATATTCCGTAAGCATATACCATGTTCACTAGAGGCCAGTGCGGATACTTCCCGTTTGCCTTCTGTATCTGACGGGCAGATAGAGTCACAGGGCGAGTTAAAATTGTCACCTGACTGCTAATTCCACTATGATTCCTACTGATACGGTTTACATAAATCGACAATACACTGACCGAAGCCAGATAGATATTGCAATTGTAGGAAGCCGCATCACGTAATGCATATAGCACTACGTTGCTATCTGATAAATTCGAGTTGAGTATCCCTGCGGAGGGATTTTAATTATACATTCCACTGTTATCTATACGAATACCTGTCAACTCGGAGTTCGCGCAACGACTATAAAGAGGTTCCTTAGTACCACCTTCTGTAGTGAATCAGTTTCGAATCATTGAATTTATTATTACACTCACTAAACCTTTGGGGCTTTTGCATCGTCGCCAGATCAATTTCGTACTGAAACCCATGGCATAACAGCGAGAAATATTTTATTTTAATAACTGTAGCATTTCCGCTCGTGAAAGTTTATATTTTGCACATAAGTAAATGCCTTCGCCTGCTCTATCTCATCATCCACTGCGATACTGATCGCCAAGCGACTATATACAGGTTGGCCACAAAGTCTGGATTCATTTCAAAGAGATTATGGATGCGTTTATATAAATTTATTATCAATTTATTAATACCTTTCCATTTGCGCTTCAGCAGAGCCTCCCTCCGGTTCCAAGTATTGTTTCCATCGCTGGAAACCAGACCTGAACCCATTATGAAGCACATTTTGTGAAATATCCCGGAATGGACCGGTTAGATCCTGGAGACCTCTTTCCTTTCTACTGTACTCCCTTGGTTTTATGTACAACCAAGCAAAGAATCTAAGGTTGTAAAATCAGGCGAACGCGATGCCCAAAGTCATGCTGAACATCCACCTATCCATCGGTTGATTAATTTTCAGTTCGGCACTTCCACATCTAATAATACCACCACTTGCAAAGTAGGTTAGAAATCAGATTAATAATATTGCTCACGCAGCATTTGTTCGCTTTATCGGGCAACAACAAAGTTATTGACTGTGGATGGTATCGTCAGAATGGAAATAATGAAGTCACTGCCAAAAAGTCATTAATTTTGGCACTTATCTTGAATGGATTCCCACGTAGATTTCATTGAAGTTGTTATGGCTTATCTTGTTGATTGTAGGGTGATTCCACTTTGACTGCTAGAAGGTCCAGATCTGTATTTTAGCAATATTTGAAGACCTAACAAATGCGTTTTGCAGGAAATTCTTAGTGAACAAACAATCCCAGATCATAACAATGGTATGGTAGAAATAATTTTTGACTTGGTGTTCACGATTCACATTTTTATTAAACTTCTTGTAAATTCACGTATACTTCTTCTTAATTGTCACATCATCAAGAAAACAGTCTTTGAAACAAAGACTGTTCTGTGCGCATTCGCGCCAAGCCGGTACAAGTAAGTCAAAGATTATGACAGTCTCACAGAAATGAATACACACAAGAACTATATCACTGTAATATATCGATACATCGGAGTACCTATACATTAATAAAACCAAATGAGAATATTGTCACAAAAATATGTCTTTTACTACGCAGAAAAGTAGTACGATATTACTGGTATCGAAAACTGGGGTTTGCGTGCCGTAAAGGTCACTTAAATAAAGAACCATTACACATACTACGGTAAAAACAATGAAGGGATGCTCTGACTGTGGGAACAAAGCAGGGTTAGCAGTGCCTTACTGCTGAAGCTGTGATTCTAGGAACTGTTCCAGTATATCTAGGAAAATGTTCCTTGTAAGTGTTTCTTCTGAAAAAATGTGGGTTCCATATCCTGCAGTCTTTTGAATGCAAGTCACACATTCAGTTATAGTGTCTCCATATCATTCAGTCATAGTGCGAGGAGGTTCGTTACTCAATATGCTGCAGTTATGTTCTTTAATTTTTCTGCAGATGTGGGAAGTGGCCTCATCAGTAAACAAACTGTGATTCGTGAGGTCCGCTGTATCAGGCTTCTATCGAACTGGAACACTCAGCTTGGCGAGGTAATATTCGTGGTCTTATACGTTACAGCACCTGAATGGGAGCAGCTCTTTTCCTTGGCATCAAGTGTAAAACATTTAAAATAGTTGATTTTGGCACATCTAGTTCGTTGATTAAACGACGAGTTGATGAATTCATACTTCCTTCGATTAGTTCTCTAATTTCCTGAACAGGATTTTGCGGTGCAGTGGGTCTACTGTAGCGACATTTCCAGGTCTTTGGAAATGATGGACAAGTAACTGGTTTTTTGCTGTTGTTGAAGTTGGCCTGTGGAATTTGAGCTCTTGTTGCTCCTCCCGACATGATAAACTACACTGTCGCACACTATCTACGGTCAAAACTTCATCTATCGTAAACACTCCGCTAGATTGTCATAAAGAAACAAACAATAGCCTCGCAAAGTCGCATAAATGTGTTATAATTATGTATTATGTAAATGGCTCCTATATGTTGTGTATGCTTCGTACACAACGGTAAGGAGAGATGGTTACAGAGTGGTTCAGGAGCTGTCTTCGTAGGAAAGCTGGACAGAAGTAGAAGTGATTAGTGAACAAGTAACGCAGCAAACAGAAAATTTACTTAACTTGTATTTCTCCAAATGTGTGAACACTATTCACAAATGATGCAGCAAGAAATAGAGTCCAGCTGTTGATATCAAAAGGAAGAAGAATGAACAAATGTGTCGTAGAGTACTGACACCAAGAGCAACTGGGTTGAGTCGCTGCCGCTGACCATCCTATATTATGGGGGCGTGGCTCACCGGGTGTGCATCATTGGATCTACTGAATCCTGCATGACAGCTATCAACGTCCAACAAATACTTGCAATTCTGTTGCGAACGTAACGATCACGACCACCCATTACTTCCTAGAACTGGTCCAAGGTTTTATGACCAATCTCTACATTATTTGTACATGTTTGGCATTATGTAGTATTTTGTAAGTTTTTATCAGATTGGTAAGCAAGATTTTCCCTTCGAGGTCATTGAAGGTGGTTTCGCATTTTTATCCCTTCATTGGTTTTGGTTTCGTTCTGGAACTGTTCGTAAATAAGGCTTTGGCTTCGTTTGTACCAGATGTAGCTCTCTTTACCTTTCCCTCCCTCCTCCCATCATAACAACTTTCTAGCCAGGGTATTGTATCATCGAAGGTTTTTCACTTTAAAACCTTGCTCTTCACGTTCGCACGTAAAGTTTCTTTCACAACAAGCTAGAATTATATTCACTTACACTCTTCATATTTGTCACAAACGTAAACGTTTAATGTTGATTGCTCAGATAATATGCAGTCAGTTTCCTGTAAACTTAGTAACTGACAATATTATGTTACCTTTATTTATTTTGTTTAATATGTGTAGTCGCAGATGCTGTAACAGCCAGATTACCACATATTTAGATGCCTACGGTAGACGAACTGAAAATTTCTTAGATCTCGGACATTGTCATTAATACGTTCCGTATCTATCTGACCAAGATAGTTTTCTAGAAAATACTTTCTGGACCACTCTTACGCGTCTTCCAGCCCACGATCTGTTTTATGTGGACGACTCTTCCAGCCTAGAGCTGACCAGTTAGAATCATGTCCTATTACAGCAGCCTGAACAAGAAATTTATTTGCTGTATTTCTTCAGATTTTCCTGAAGTCTTCTACCATTTCAAATACTGAGGCAAGTGGTCTACAAAAGTTCATAACTACCATGTTTGACCGACCATTAACAGTCACCGTCAACCAGATTGTGTCAAATTCGGAATCAGTAATATTTTTATAAGATCTATCGAGTTCTTTACCGATACAGTTATTTCAACACGAGTGGGTTTCAGCCAATCTAAACTATGTGTATTCCAAAGGGAATTTGAGATTTCCGGTTTGGTTTCAGTCAGTGCTATTGGCCAATTGTTACCGTCACTGAGGCTCTATTTTGGTTAGCTAAAATCACGTTAACGTCGGGGGTTCCAGGGGATTCCAGGAGCATCGAAGACACCATAGGATTCGGCTACATACCGTTGCAGTCCAGGGCAGTAGCATTAAACCTGCAAACGGAGACGTCGCAGCTTCTAGCTGTTTCCAGAAAACGCCTCCTGCCTTTTGCATTTACACACAAGCAGTCCATGTCTGCTTCCGCTGTGCAGAATTATAAAGCTACACCAAGTGAGATTACAGTAAGCTGTGGGTATTTACTTTACAGGTACGTTCGACTAATTCTATAATGAAACGTCCAAAGAAAATGATCTTTCCCGTAAAGTTCAAGTTGTTTCGTAGTTTCGGTGTCATACGTCTTGTAATATTTAGTTTAAGTAAGAGATCCTCTAACTGCTTGAAACACATGAACCATTTTATTTAACTAAAAGCAGAATTTAGTTGCCTTTGCTCGGTTTTTTTTCAAGACAGGAAATTCATTTCTACGCAAATTCGATACGAATATCGTGCACAAAGCGGCGGAGAACTATGAAGGAGACGCTGACATGCGTGAAATTGGAGTGTTCGGCGTTGAGACGTTGCCTCACAAGGAAAATAAAAACATTTCACATTATTCACGGTCCTGGTCCTACGAGCTTCTAAGCTCGCTCTAAAACGTTCACGTACGCGCTGTTTCAAAGCAATTCCACGTATATTGCGACGTAAAGTTTCATCTCGGCAATATCACCACTATGAAGGAGAGTATATTGCCGGAGAAATAAGTGCACAGCAGCTTGCCTTATAAACTGTCTCCATAAGGGAAATGGACAAATTGCATTTCCCGTTTACAGTACAGAAACAGTAGAGACGAACCACCACAGAATGTATCGTACCTTACAAAACAGTGTAAGTCCCATGCATAACAGTAACAAATTCAAGTTATTAAGGTATTCGAAAAGGAAAACAACCTTCACAAAGTACAGAAAATTGTTACAAGTCACTGGAAGTAAATCTTTCAACCGTGTAATTAGAAGGTTGAATAGAGCCAGAGGAGTTGTTGCGCAAGTTCTATTTATTTTTGAAGGCTGTTTACAGAGCTCCTAAATGTCGTACAATATAAAATAAAGTGTAGGCCGAAGCGAGTATGGAAATAAAGTCAGAAAATCGCAGAGGCTGAAAGACAAAAATGTTATATACAGTTATTAGTAAAAGCTAGCAAAATACAATATAATCTCTCAATACGTAGGAATTGGCAATAAACACTAACACCACCTCAAAGATTTTTCCATAAACACCTTTCACTAAAATAATAACTGAATCGGTTTCGAGACAGTAACGAAAAAGAACCTGACAGTATGATTTACTGGTTGGGCTAGTGGGACGTCGAAGTCACTTTTCATATTTTCCAAAGTGTTCGAGGTATCTAAGTAAAGTGTTTGCAATGTGCTAGTACACAAAGCTTCAAATATTTGTATGTTTACCTAAAGCTCGTAAGTTTTGTAGTCTTCCAAAACAGTAAATAATTTTGTTTGTTACAGTTGGTAACCCGTGATAAAATAATCGCGGTGAGTTGATGAATAATTCATTAAAGATAAAGGTATTGTTTGAAAAGTGAAAATTGTGTCCTGAAATATTGCGAACGTAACGCAACAGCCTAATGGAACTTGAAGTGAGTAGAGTCAAGTGGCACGTCATCTGAATATCAGTCCAAAACGTAGCCGACACGTCAGTGTACTGAGTTGACGTTTTCCCTGAAGCAGAAAATTTTCTATATGCTAGGTAACTGAAAAGAAATTTCATTGAACTTAGTTAATATTTCAGATGATACTGCATCTGGCACTTCTCTAGATGTGGATGATATTTCATTACGTGTGATACACATTTCAGAATGTATAGCTGCTATGTAATTATTAGTGCACATTTCGTTCCGCATCGCTGAGATTTCTGAACATATTATCTCTGCTTCATAGTTGAGCAGTATAGTATTCAGATCTAATAGGTCACTGGTGGTGGGAATAATAACAGCATTAAGTATTTCGCTTTCAACCCGCGATTCAGTTTCGCAAGCTGAAATGTCAACATAACCCACAGCTATATCAATAATTTCACCCTCCTTTGTTAATTCAATCTCCTGTAAATTTTCGTGCCCCACGTTAAGCAACTTCCCAGTCTATAAAATGACACAGAAAAGTTTACTGAAGTCACATTTCTGAACAGACGTAAATCAAATTAATGTTAGCATGCAGCTTAATACAAGATTCATCCATGTTGCGCAACGAAGCTACTCATTATCGTTGACCCTACTCACTATTATGAAATAAAAGCAGAAGGTCTATACTGCATGAGCACACTTTTGAAAAGAGGATCACTCTATGCACAAGTCTTCTTTTACAGCGTCATGCTTACATCAGATTTCCAATAATTGAATAGCTTTTTAGTTACGTTCGTTATCCACCTTTTTTGTATAATCTTTTTTGTTTTCTTTGTATAATTCTTCCAGTTAATGCTGTTATTGTTTTTCTTTCCTATGTTTACCAGTATCATTTCCATCAAAGAGAAAAAAAAATGATTATAATGATATGACAAGACTAAGTTTTTTGTAGTTTACTTATGTAAAATCGCTCGTTTTCCCGATCAAAATGGAAAATGTTTGATATTTACACTGAAATGCTTATGCTGTATTCTTCCGAAGCTGAATCGTTCGGAAGTCAGAACAAATGACAGTGCGCAGCACAGGAACAGAACACGGCAAGCATAATTAAAAAACAATAATAGCAACGCTGAATCTCATCTAATGCGGATGGTCAGTTTACTTTAATTTGGTTACCAGTACTAATAGTCGTCAATATATGAATATTTATTGCCGTGCAGATTTGTTTGGTTACGGCGAACTCTGATTATATGAAATATAGTGCAGCGAAATAAGAAAATATGAGCTGGACTTCGCTAAAGAAATTTACACTGGAAGGTTTCACCTTTCCCATATTGTACAAAGCTGCGCATAATGACGCACGGATAGCGTACAAATCGACACGTCACCAAACTAATTCCCTTCCAATGTAATTAACACTCAAACGTAACAAAAATTTATACGTCATTAGTGAAAGGCAGTAGTGTCGTTTCCGATGAATAAAACATAGACCATGTCGGAACTTGCATTTATTATTTCAGATATACTTGAAACATATAACGAGAGATGCATACACTCTGTAAAGCATAAGAAGAGAGAAAGCTGATAAGAGGCGATTTGGGCTTCATATTTTTCAAGGTGAACGTTGAAAATAACAGCAATGATAGCTGTAGAAATACGGTAGTGGTATTTTACAATATTATGTTTGCCGAACGAACTAATTAACTACATTCCGAAAGCACGCACCATATGCATACCAACAATTTGCTCACGTTAGCCGTCACTTAGCTAAGACATAAAGCACTCACAAACACACAGAACACTGTTTTGACCGCTAATGGCACTTTCAATGTATTGAGGATATTTCGCAGGTGCCATACGCAGTCAGATACAACACATCCTGCCGGCTTGACAGAATCTGCATTTATGTTCAACATGAATTTCTCACAGTGTTTCCAAATTTTTATCGAACAAACATCCCTCACATACTGCAACATATTGATGAGACGGTATAATGCAGATGTCTGCTACCACTCGCGAGTTCTTTCTGTAGTGAAGTGGTGCGTGTTTGTACCAGCGTCTTTTAACATTTACGTGTCACTCATGATAGTATTTTGTAATATGCAGTGGTACAGTCCTCAGTTCTTTTTCATTTCTTTTATCGTGTACAACCTTCGATTTGTTATTGCAAGAATTGGTGCTTCTGATTTCAGCAGGGACATCTCCGTGAAAATGCTTCAGGTCTGTCGCGAACGGTATGTTTGCAAAGTTTAATCTGAGTCTTTATAGCCAATATTTAGACCTCACTCTGATTTACCGGATACAGTCCTCCTAAAATTGGTGACCTGAAGCATGCCTCGTCCTTTGATTTTACCTTTATTACTGTGTTAGAGCCCGGCGAAATACCATCTGACTTTCGGGAAAATGTTGTTGTTGTGGTCTTCAGTCCTGAGACTGGTTTGATGAAGCTCTCCATGCTACTCTATCCTGCGCAAGCTTCTTCATCTCCCAGTACGTACTGCAGCCTACATCCTTCTGAATCTTATTAGCTTATTCATCTCTTGGTCTCCCTCTACGATTTTTTACCCTCCACGCTGACCTCCAATACTAGATTGGTGATCCCCTGATGCCTCGGAACATGTCCTACCAACCGATCACTTCTTCTAGTCAAGTTGTGCCTC
Source organism: Schistocerca nitens (assembly GCF_023898315.1). Lineage (NCBI taxonomy): Eukaryota > Metazoa > Arthropoda > Insecta > Orthoptera > Acrididae > Schistocerca > Schistocerca nitens. The sequence goes on from NC_064622.1 coordinate 236,321,583, forward strand.
AAACTCCTCTTCTCTCCAATCGTATTCATTAATTACTCATTAGCTATGTGATCTACCCATCTAATCTTCAGCATTCTTCCGTAGCACCACATTTCGAAAGCTTCTATACTCGTCTTGTCCAGACTAGTTATCGTACATGTTTCACTTCCATACATGGCTACACTCCATACAAATACTTTCAGAAACGACTTCCTGACACTTAAATCTATACTCGATGTTAACAAATTTCTCTTCTTCAGAAACGCTTTCCTTGCCATTGCCAGTCTACATTTTATATCCTCTCTACTTCGACCATGTTCAGTTATTTTGCTCCCCAAATACCAAAACTCCTTTACTACTTTAAGTGTCTCATTTCCTAATCTAACTCCCTCGGCGTTACCCGAATTAATTAGACTACATTCCACTATCCTCGTTTTGCTTTTGTTAATGTTCATTTTATATCCTCCTTTCAAGACACTGTCCATTCCGTTCAACTGCTCTTCCAAGTCCTTTGCCGTCTCTGACGGAATTACAATGTCATCGGCGAGTCTCAAAAATTTTATTTCTTCTCCGTGGTTTTAAAACCTACTCCGAATTTTTCTTTTGTTTCCTTTACTGCTTGCTCAATATACAGATTGGACAACATCGGGGAGAGGCTACAACACTGTCTCACTCCCTTCCCAACCACTGCTTCCCTTACATGTCCCTCGACTCTTATAACTGCCATCTGGTTTCTGTACAAATTGTAAATAGCCTTTCGCTCCCTGTATTTTACCCCTGCCACCTTCAGAATTTGAAAGAGAGTATTCCAGTCAACATTGTCAAAAGCTTTCTCTAAGTCTACAAATGCTAGAAACGTAGCTCTGCCTTTTCTTAATCTAGCTTCTAAAATAAGTAGTAGGGTCAATATTCCCTCACGTGTTCCCATATTTCTACGGAATGCAAACTAATCTTGCCCGAGGTCGGCTTCTACCAGTTTTTCCATTCGTCTGTAAAGAATTCGTGTTAGTACTTTGCAGCCGTGACTTATTAAACTGATAGATCGGTAATTTTCACATCTGTCAACGCCTGCTTTTTTTGGGATTGGAATTATTATATTCTTCTTGAAGTCTGAGGGTATTCCGCCTGTCTCATACATTTTGCTCACCAGATGGTGGAGTTTTGTCAGGACTGGCTATCCCGAGGCTGTCAGTAGTTCTGATGGAATGTTGTCTACTCTCGGGGCCTTGTTTCGACTTAGGTCTTTCAGTGCTCTATCAAACTCTTCACGCAGTATCATATCTCCCATTTCATCTTCATCTACCTGCTCTTCCATTTCTATAACATTGCCCTTAAGTACATCGCTCTTGTATAGACCCTTTATATACTCCTTCCACCTTTCTGCTTTCCCTTCTTTGCTTAGAACTAGGTTCCCATCTGAACTCTTGATATTCATACAAGTGGTTCTCTTTTCTCCAAAGGTCTCTTTAACTTTCCTGTAGGCAGTATCTATCTTACCCCTAGTGAGATAAGCCTCTACTTCCTTACATTTGTCCTCTAGCCATCCCTTAAATTCAATATTTCTCCTGTCACCCAAGGATTTCTACTAGCCCTCGTCTTTTTACCTACTTGATCCTCTGCTGCCTTCTCTACTCCATCCCTCAAAGCTACCCATTCTTCTTCTACTGTATTTCTTTCCCGCATTCTTGTCAATTGTTCCCTTATGCTCTCCCTGAAACTCTGAAAAACCTCTGGTTTAGTCAGTTTATCCAGGTCCCATCTCATTAAATTCCCACCCTTTTTAAGTTTCTTCAGTTTTAATCTACAGTCCAGGAAAATATTATTACACAATTCCGAAGACCGCAAGAGCGGAAAAGTGCAATAATATCGCACAATCAGCTTAACAGCTGATGCATCCAAGTTTCTGATAATAATATACATAAGACTGAAAAAAAATTGAGGGTGTTTCAGATGACGATCAGTTTGGCCTTAGGAAAGGTAAAGGCACAAGAGAGTCAATTCTAACATTGCAGTTGATAAAAGAAGCAAGGCTAAAGAAGTATCAAGACATGTTCATAGCATTTGTCGACCTGGAACAAGCGCTCAACAGTGTAAATGGTGGAAGATGTTCGAAATTCTGAGAAAAATAGAGATAAGCTATAAGGAGAGACCGGTAATATGCAATGTGTGCAGTATAAGAGCGAAGAAGGTATAATAAGAGTCTACAGCCAAGAACGAAGCTTTTGGATTAAAAAGGGTATAAGACTGGGATGTAGTCTTTCCCCCTACTGTTCAATTAGTACTTCGAAGAAGCAATGACGGAAACAACACAAAGGTTCAGGAGTGGAGTTACAATTCAAGGTGAAAGAATGTCTACCATACGATTCACTGATGACATTGCTATCGTGAGTGGAAGTGAAGAAGGATTATATGACCTACTGAATGGAGTGAACGGTCTAATGAGTACAGAATATGGACTGAGAATATAACAAAGAAAGACGGAAGTAATGAGAATTAGAAGAAATGAGAACAGTGAGAAACTCATCAACAGGACTGATGGTCACGAAGTATATGAAGTTAAGGAATTCTGCTACTTAGGAAGAAAAAAAGACTGATGGAGTAAGGAGGACATCAAAAGCAGACTAGCAATGACAAGAATGGCATTCCCGGCCAAGATAAGTATACTAGTATCTAACTTAGCCCTTGATTTGAGGAAGAAATTTCTGAGAATGTACGTTTAGATTAGATTAGTACTTGTTCCATAGATCATGAATACGGCACTTCTTAATGATGTGGAACGTGTCACGTTAATAAAAGGTGTCTATACAAGATATTACGTTATATACAAGATATTACATTACACAAAGTATTACATGACACTTAATATTTTTGATTTTTTTTGTGGAGGGTGGGGAAATTACCCACTTATTATATCCAAACATTCATCTAATGAGTAGAAGGAATTTCCATTAAGAAATTTTTTAAATTTCCTTTTAAATGCCATATGGCTATCTGTAAGACTTTTTTCATGCTATTAGGAAAGGGACCAAAGACTTTTGTGGCCGCATAATTTACCCCCTACTGAGCCAAAGTTAGATTTAACCTTGAGTAGTGAAGATCATGTACACTGCTATTACTTTTGAATTAGTTCGGACTGTTAATAACAAATTTCATAGCTGAATATATATGTTGTGAGGCTACAGTGAAGATCTCTAGCTCTTTAAATAAGTGTCTCCAGGATGATCTTGGATGAGCTCCAGCAATTATTCTGATGACACGCTTTTGCGCAGTGAACACTCCTTTACTCAATGATGAGTTACCCCAGAATATGATGCCATACGAAAGCAGGGAATGAATACAGGTGTGGTAGGCGAATTTACTCAGACGTAGATCGCCAAAATTTGCAACGACCCTAATAGCATAAGTAGCTGAACTCAAAAGTTCCAGCAGATCCTCAGTGTGTTTTTTCCAGTTCAACCCCTCATCAAAGAATACACTTAGAAATTTTGAATATTCTACCTTAGCTAACCGTTTGGGAATTGTTTGGAATCGGTGTTTCCTGATCGAAGTCTATATTTATTAATGCTGTCATTCCATTTACTGTGTGGAACTGTGTATATTGTGTTTTGTTAAAGTTTAATGAGAGCCCATTTGCAGAGAACCACTTAATGATTTTCTAAAAACATCACTTACAATTTCACCAGTTGATTCATGTCTGTTGGGTGTGACAGATATACTTGTATCATCGGCATAAAGTAACAGCTTTCCATCTTCGTGAATATAGAATGGCAAGTCATTATTACATATTAAGAACAGCCGAGGACCCATGACCAAACCTTGCGGCACCCCATTCTTGATTGTTCCCCAGTTTGAGAATTCACCAGTTTTTTGCATATTGTGGGAACTGCCTATTTTAACTTACTGCACTCTTCCAGTTAGGTATGATTTAAACCATCTGAGCACTGTCCCATTCATACCATAGTACTTGAGCTTATCTAGAAGTATTCCACGATTTACACAATCAAAGGCCCTTGATAGATCACAAAAAATCCCAACGGGTGACTTCCGGTTACTCAGAGCATATAATATTTGATTAGTGAAAGTATACAAGGTGAGTCACCTAACATTACCGCTGGATATATTTCGTAAACCACATCAAATACTGACGAAGCGATTCTACAGACCGAACGTGAGGAGAGGGGTTAGTGTAATAGGTTAATTCAAACCATAAAAAATGCACGGAAGTATGTTTTTTAACACAAACCTACGTTTTTTTTAAATGGAACCCCGTTAGTTTTGTTAGCACATCTGAACATATAAACAAATACGTAATCAGTGCCGTTTGTTGCATTGTAAAATGTTGATTAAATCCGGAGATATTGTAACCTAAAGTTGACGCTTGAGTACCACTCCACCGCTGTTCGATCGTGTGAATGGAGAGCACCAAATTACGTAGGGATCCAAAGGGAACGGTGATGGACCTTAGGTACCGAAGAGACTGGAATAGCACATTACGTCCACATGCTAACACCTTTTTATTGGTCTTTTTCACTGACGCACATGTACATTACCACGAGGGGTGAGGTACACGTACACACGTGGTTTCCGTTTTCAATTACGGAGTGGAATAGAGTGTGTCCCGACATGTCAGGCCAATAGATGTTCTATGTGGTGGCCATCATTTGCTGCACACAATTGCAATCTCTGGCGTAATGAATGTCGTACACGCCGCAGTACATCTGGTGTAATGTCGCCGCAGGCTGCCACAATACGTTGTTTCATATCCTCTGGGGTTGTAGGCACATCACGGTACACATTCTCCTTTAACGTACCCCACAGAAAGAAGTCCAGAGGTGTAAGATCAGGAGAACGGGCTGGCCAATTTATGCGTCCTTCACGTCCCATGAAACGCCCGTCGAACATCCTGTCAAGGGTCAGCCTAGTGTTAATTGCGGAATGTGCAAGTGCACCACCATGCTGATACCGCGTACGTCGACGCGTTTCAAGTGGGACATTTTCGAGCAACGTTGGCAGATCATTAAGTAGAAACGCGATGTATGTTGCAGCTGTTTGTGCTCCTGCAATGAAGTGAGGACCAATGAGGTGGTCGCAAATGATTCCGCACCATACATTTACAGTCCACGGTCGCTGTCGCTCTACCTATCTGAGCCAGCGAGGACTGTCCACGGATCAGTAATGCATGTTCCGTAGATTCACTGCCCCGTGGTTTGTGAAACCCGCTTCATCGGCAAACAGGTAGAACTGCAACGCATTCTCTGTTAATGCCCATTGACAGAATTACACTCGATGATTAACGTCATCACCATGTAATTGCTGATGTAGCGACACATGAAACGGGTGAAAGCGGTGACGCTGCAGTATGCGCATGACACTACTTTGACTCAGTCCACCGGCTCTCGGAATGTCCCGTGTACTCATGTGTGGGTTCATGGCAACAGCAGCTAACACACCAACTGCACCCGCTTCTCCTGTGACGGGCCTGTTACGGACCCGTTTGCGTGCTACGACCATACCTGTTGCATACAGTTGGCGGTAGTTGTTTTGCAATGTGCGGCACGTTGGATGCTCTCTGTCCTGGTAGCGTTCTGCATACACCCAGCAGGCTTCAGCTGCATTTCGTCAACACTAGCCATAGATGAGTATCATCTCTGCCTTTTCAGAGTTCGAATACACTATGGTCACAGTTCCTACAACACTACACTATCACAGACGTGTGGTAACACGGTTTACTACAGTTGGTCTGCGTGCGGAGACGAATGCAGAATAACAATAGCAGCAAGCGCTACATGCGGGCACTGCAACAGTTAGACCAAACCACAACAGTGCACTACAGCTACACTAGTAAACATGGTCGTCATCGTAAACATGTCCCTGCAGATGCTGCTCGCCGACCGTGGCCCGTGTTTGTTACAACACGCAACTGAACGTCGGAGGTTTCAAGCGTCAACTTTAGGTTACAATATCTCCGGATGTAATTAACATTTTACAATGCAACAAACGGCACTGATTACGTATTTGTTTATATGTTCAGATGTGCTAACAAAACTAACGTGATTCCATTTAAAAAAACGTAGGTTTGTGTTAAAAAATATACTTCCGTGCATTTTTGTGTGGTTTGTATTAAACAATTACAGTAGCCCCTCTCCTCACGTTCGGTCTGTGGAATCGGTTCGTCAGTATTTGATGTGGTTTACGAAATATATCCAGCGGTAACGTTAGGTGACTCACCCTGTATATAGCATTTTCCATTGAAAGCCTACATGGAATGATTCGACGACCCTACGGGGAGGAAATGTCAACTAGGGTACGACGACTGGAGAACCTACGCAAGAAGAAAGGTCAACAACTCTGCTCACTCACTTTTCTGCTACGCTATCGTGATAACCGGTATAGTTCCCAAGTTTTTAAAAGTGAGAAGAATGTTTCATTCGGCACAAGCTAACCGTATTTACTCTCGTATGGAACTGGCATTACTACGTGAGCGGATACATCAGACACGACGAGGACTGTCGGTATGTGATGGCCAACTGCTAAATCTTCATTTACTTATTAGCAATACTATGCAGTTTTGTCATTGGAACAAAGTGGACAGTTTAACATTTAGATCTATGGAGATTAGGGCAGAAGTGTCTTCCAATAGGCAGAAGGAGAAGTTTGATCGTCTACAAGAGGGTCGACAGGAAACACCGATTCCAAACAATTCCCAAACGGTTATTAATTTATCGGAAAAAGAATTGTCTAAGGAAGAACTTTCTGTTCTGTCTAAAGGAGGGAATTTCGCAATAACTCCATCCAAGATTCCTATGGAGGACATTATTGCTAATATAGAGGCAGGAATTCGTCAGTTACCATCATATTCTGCTGATGAAATTAGAATGGAAACCTCCAGGATATTACGCAAAGCTAAGCCACCCAGCAGCAATCTGTCTCAAGGGGAAAGGAAGGCATTGCGGGAGATCAATGCAGACAAGAATGTTATTATAGTTGCCGCTGACAAGGGAAATGTTACTGTTTTAATGAATACTGAGGATTATCACAAGAAGATCAGTGATCTCCTGGAACCCAGCACATACAAGAAGTTGAAAAAGGATCCCACAACGAATGTGCTGAATGCCACCAACCGTCTGATAAAACAGTCTTCCATTCCTACAGTAGTTAAAAAGTATCTTTGTAAAACGGAGGCTTATCCTCCGAGATTATATGGATTACCAAAGATACATAAACCTGATGTTCCTTTGAGACCAATAGTCAGCGCAATTGGAGCTCCTACCCAAGAATTAGCCAGACACCTTGCCTCTTTGTTACAACCTTACATAGGCAAAACTGAGAGTCATATTAAAAACTCTCTAC